>NW_027063199.1:41765-66073 GCF_032884065.1 Artemia franciscana | reverse complement strand
AATACTAAAAAAAGGTAAAAAACTAAAAACTAAAAAAAGACCAATTCAAAAACGAGTGTATATACAGACCGGGACATCGGGACACAAATGACGACCGGGATACCGGGACACAGGAAGCGCCCGAACCAACTAGATGTTAGGGTGGCGCGAACCTACAATGGCAACAGTCAAGGAAGCTGCTAAAAAAAGCTGCTTAAAAATATAGCTTCCAAAACTGAAGCTCCAGCACAAAAAAAAATAAAAAGAAAAGAGAAAAAACTAAAAAAAGGTAAAAACCAAAAAAAAACTAAAAAGAAAAAAAGAGGAAAAACACAAAAATTTATTTCATCATATACCAATTGAAAAACAAATGTATATACAGACCAAGACACCGGGACACAAATGACGACCGGGACACAGGGAATATAAATGACGACTGGGACACTCAAAGAGAAATTACAGACTGGGACACCGGGACACAAATGACGACCAGGACACAGGGAATATAAATGACGACCAGGACACAGGGAATATAAATGACGACCAGGACACAGGGACAAACGTATTCAGATCTATACCTCATGATTCTAATGATTGCCCTTGAGCTTTGTTGATGGTGATTGCTAATCGACGATTCCCCGTGTCGCCGTCGTTACTTATATATCCCCCTGCGCCCCCCGGCGTCCCCGTTGTAGTTGTGACCCTGTGTCCCGGTCGTCATTTATATTCCCTGTGTCCCGGTCGTCATTTGTGTCCCGGTGTCCCAGTTTGTGATTTCTCTTTGAGGGTCTGGGGCGTCATTTATATTCCTTGTGTCCCGGTCGTCATTTGTGTACCGGTGTCCCGGTCTGTATATACATTCGTTTTTGAATTGGTCTTTTTCTTAGGTTTTAGTTTAGTTTAGAAAAAAAAACTAAAAAAAACTAAAAAAAAGGTAAAAACTACAAAAAAAACTAAAAAGAAAAAAGGGAAAAACAAAAAAAATTATTTCATCATTTACCGATTCAAAAACGAATGTATATACAGACCGGGACATAAATGACGACCGGGACGCAGGGAATATAAATGATGACCGGGACACAACTGCAACAGGGACGCTGGGGGACACAGGGGGATATATAAATGACGACGGGGCAATCATTAAAATCATTAGGTATAACAAAAAAACTAAAAAACAACTTTCTAAACAGTGGAAGCAAATAAATTACTAAGTTTGAATATGTTAAATTTATATGGAAATAGTTTGATTCTTTAACCAAGGTTGTGCTCGATTTGGAATCTGTGATCCCAGGAACAGTAAGGAAGCATAGTTTTCAATTCTTCTCATATAATTTGTGTTGAAGAATAGATTTATTTAACTGGAGTTGCCTTATAATATTGTTACTAATTTATGCTCTTTGCTTGGAAGCAAAACAGCGTCATCTATAATAATTCTTAATAGCGGATTCTAGAGTGCGTTCATATTATTAAATTTTACTAATAGGCGAGCAGAAGAGGGGAGTTTCTTGTCGCAAGGGCCGTTGTACCTGCCGGGAGTGTGACTCCCTTAAACTGCGGGGATCAGGTAGCAAGAAACTACGCTTCCCTCGCTTATTAGCTTAAATAGCTCTGTATTACGTCGTAGTTTATTGAACTGGCTCCTCCCCTCGGACTTTGATTTTGCATTACGGATTGTGACGTGGCTGTTGCGATGGGGAGTAATGAGAAATTGGTTTGGAATGCGTTACTGAATTATGCTTTCCGTGCGATAAAAGCTGGTAATCGCTCGGAGGATATAGCGAAAAAAGCAGTCGAGTTTTTCTCAGAGGAAGCAATTGCAATGGCGAAGGAGTTATTGTGGCCCCTAGCAGGAATTACCACACGTGTTACTGCGCGATCGAAGAACACCGATGATATCCTGGACATATTAAAAGTATTTCGGGTTTGTGAAGATAAAAATATCTCGTTGCCGCGGTTTGTGATTTTCGAACCTGATGAAGTTCCGATAATCCCGGGAGAAGTGACGGCTACCCTAACCCGGAAAGTAAACGAATTGTGTGCTAAGTTCGATAGTTACGTGGATTCTAATCCCTCTCCTTCTGTCTCTGCTATGCCTGCGGCAGAAACCAACACGATCATGTCGAAACTGTCATATGCGGTTGTTTTGAAGAATCCCCCGAAAGATCTTTCGAACCCTAGCGCTCGGAAATCCTATTTGGACAGAGTATGTGGTGATACTAGTTCGAACATTGTGGAGCTGAAACCTAGGAAATCTGAATGGAGAGTAGTCTTGAACAACAAGAATGCTGCCGAGTCCCTGGCTGAGGCAGTGGGTAAAAGTGACTCAACTATAAGTGTTAAAGTAAAAACTCCCGCTTTCTTCGGAATAATCCGCCACGTTCCCACTGAAACTTCAGATGACGAACTGCGCTCAGTTGTACCGAACTGTGTTAAGGCCGTACAAATTGGTAGTACTCGGTCATTCAAATTACAGTTTGAAAGCAAAGCTCATCTCTTTAACGCAATGAACTCTCCGCCCATTTTTGGTTACGAGCGACTACCCATTACAGAATTTAAATTCTTACCGATGCAGTGCTACAACTGTCAGTCCTACGGACATGCAGCAAAATCTTGTGTAGATCCCCCGAAATGTTCAAAGTGCGGTGGAGATCATTCCAGCTCTCGGGACAATCCATGCCAAAATGCCCCCAAATGCGCTCTGTGTGGTTCTTCTCGACACCCGTGCTACAGCTTCCAATGTCCAGTAGCTCAGAAGCTAATTTCTAAACAATGATCGGTGATTCTATACGGGTTGTTTCATGGAACTTAAATGGTGGAGTGGTTGATAAAATGCCACTGTTAGAAGGATTGTTATGTTATAACGATGTACTCTGTGTGCAGGAACACTTCCTCTCGAATCAAGCCGTTAGTCTGCTTGAGCTAAACGATGGCGTCAAAGTATTTGCTACTCCTGCAAAGTCATCGGGCAGGGGAAGGCCGTCCGGTGGAATCGCCATTCTTGTTAGCAGCAGGTTAAATCCCATTCTGTATAAATCTTCAGACTTTTTTGTTGCTGTTAAGGTGCACAAAACTGTTATCCACTCTGTGTACATGCCAACAGACTACAGAGACAGTAAATCAGAAAAAAAATTTAGTGAAGCCTGCAGTAAGCTATCGAGTTCGGTGGGCAGCTGTTCTAGCCAGGGCCTTGAATGTATAGTCGCTGGTGACGTGAACTGTGACTTGACTGATGAGTCTAACGCTCGAGCACAGATCCTCCTATCTTCCTGTGACGGTCTTCGTCTTGCTAACAATGATCTGTGTTTTACTTATATCCATAACTCAGGCTCGACTTCATCTCTCGACTTCATGTTAAGTTCCATCCAATCTCCAGCTTGCGGCAATTCGCACGTAGATCTGAGCGTAAGCGCGTCTGATCACTTTCCAATTATAAACACTTTTCGAGTAATTCCTGCCTCTCCTAACCCCCCAACTAATGAAAAGAAGTGGAAAATCAAAACTAATTGGAGTAAAATTGACCTGGCTACTTATCATTACGTATTGGATGAGATTCTCACAAAGATTAAAGTGCCGTTCCAATTACTACAGCAGAGTGTATGTATTCAAGATGAAGAGAAACAGCTGCTACTAAACATCTACTGTAGTGAAATATCTCACGCACTGTTATCTGCCGAGGCCGCTGCGGTCCCCATTCGTAAAGTCCGAGTGGGAACGGAAATTCCAAAGTGGTCCGAAAACCCTGCTCTAAGTGAAGCATGTGGTCGTGCAAAATTTTGGCTTAGGCTCTGGAACGAGTGTGGTCGTCCGAAATCAGGTGTTGTAAATGAAGTTCGGCTGTTCAGCAAACGCAGATTTGCCAAGATTTTGTCTAAGCATAAATGTGAAGTGATCGATCAACATAGTCAATTGATAAGTAATGACCCAAATGCTGTGTGGAGATTTCTTAAACGTAATGGTGATCAGAATAGTGTTGAACCTGTGATCTCTGAGCAAGATTGGGTGTCCCACTTTACTTCTGAGTTCTCTCCACCCGAACAAGATCTTGAAGATAAATATGAAGTCGAACTTGATAAGTTCATGGAATTGCCTAGTTCTGGTGTTGGCTACATAGTAACTGTTCCTAATCTGATTCGTGCAATTTCAAAATTAAAAAAGAAACAATCGAAAGGTGTCGACAAGTTGTGTGGGTTGCATCTTGTACATGGTACTGCTGGTCTCCTGAGTCATTTAGAGCTTCTATTCCAAATTATCTTTAATTCTGGTCTCGTTCCCGACGTTTTTGGTACTGGAGTAATTACACCTATTTTGAAAAAAGGGAAAAATCAGTCTGAATGCGTATCTTACCGCCCTATAACTGTTTCGCCGGTTTTATGTAAGCTTATGGAATTGCTAGTTATAGATCATATTGCTTTTCAATGTTCTACCCCCGATAATCAGTTCGGATTTAAAAAAGGTGTTGGTCGCGAGCACGTCCATTATATTCTTGCTAATATATTAATAGAAGCTGATGAACTGAATGAATCCCTTATTCTAGCGAGTCACGATGTTAGACGTGCTTTTGATTCTGGGATACATCCCCAGTTATTAGTGTCTGCTCATAAACGTGGTGTGGACCGATCGGTTATTTTGCCTTTTCGGGATATGTATAAGAAGCTTCGAGTCCAAGTTAAAGTCCCGTCTCCTAACGGGCCGATTGTATTACCAAATGCTATTCCGGTTAGAAAGGGCATTAGGCAGGGTGCAATTTCGTCACCCCGGTTGTATAATAATAGTGTTCTCGAGGCCCAAAAGTTAGTGCAAATGAGCTGCATTTTCCGAGGTTTGGATGTAACATTACTTAATTACGCAGATGATATTTTTAATTTAAGTAGATGTTTGTCTCGTATTGAAGAAAATTTTCAGATTCTAGATGATGCTTATAGAGAGATAGGCCTATCTTTTAATGCAAGTAAAAGCGAGATTGTTGCTTTCAATAGGAGAAATGCAGATTGTATAGATCTTGCTGTCAAATTTGGTGCTCAAGAGGTTCCACTGTCTGACTCCATAATGTACTTAGGAATGCCTATAGGTCATAACATGGCATCTACACGTGCTCGCCAAATAAGTAATTTCGCAGAAAAGGCACGTAAGGCTTACGGGGCGCTATCTTCAACTAAAGCGAAATATAATCGACAAATTCGAGCTAGGCTATATAATGCACTGGTGATCCCACACTTTCTGGCTTTATCACCGTTTTGGCATATATTTAGTGTTAGTGATAAAAGAAACCTTCGATCACTTTTTTACAAATATGCAAAGTTTCTTTTAAATACCCCACCGTGGGTTAAAAATTCCAAGATGTCTGCAAGGTTCGGTATCACAGATCCGATTGCTGCTGTGACGAAACGTCGTTCTGAATTTTTGGGGTCGCTTGGGCCTAGTAGTCTGGCAATTGCAATTCGTCCTTAGTGAGTTTTTGTAATAATGTTTTTATTTATTGGCGGTGTATCGTAACGTTTGTTTTTGTTTGTGCAGTTAAGTGTTTGTTTTTTTTTTGTTTTTTTTTTTTCTTTTCTTCTTTGTACTCCATTCGTGCCATTTGTGGTTTTGTATCGAGTGGGTGAATAAAATTATCTATCTATCTATCTATCTAAAAAAAGGTAAAAAACTAAAAATAAGACCAATTCAAAAACGAGTGTATATACAGACCGGGACACCAGGACACAAATGACGAGCGGGACACCGGGACACAGGAAGCGCCCGAACCAACTAGATGTTAGGGTGGCGCGAACCTACAATGGCAACAATCAAGGAAGCTGCTAAAATAAAGCTGATTAAAAAAATAGCTTCCAAAACTGAAGCTCCAGCACAAAAAAAATAAAAAGAAAAGAGAAAAAACTAAAAAAACTAAAAAAAGGTAAAAACCAAAAAAAAACTAAAAAGAAAAAAAGGGGAAAAACACAAAAATTATTTTCATCATATACCAATTGAAAAACAAATGTATATACAGACCAAGACACCGGGACACAAATGACGACCGGGACACAGGGAATATAAATGACGACCGGGACACTCAAAGAGAAATTACAGACTATGACACCGGGACACAAATGACGACCAGGACACAGGGAATATAAATGACGACCGGGACACAGGGACAAACGTATTCAGATCTATACCTCATGATTCTAATGATTTCCCTTGAGCTTTGTTGATGGTGAATGCTAATCGACGATTCCCCGTGTCGCCGTCGTTACTTATATATCCCCCTGTGCCCCCCGGCGTCCCCGTTGTAGTTGTGACCCTGTGTCCCGGTTGTCATTTATATTCCCTGTGTCCCGGTTGTCATTTGTGTCCCGGTGTCCCAGTCTGTGATTTCTCTTTGAGGGTCTGGGGCGTCATTTATATTCCTTGTGTCCCGGTCGTCATTTGTGTCCCAGTGTCCCGGTCTGTATATACATTCGTTTTTGAATTGGTCTTTTTTTTAGGTTTTAGTTTTTTATCTTTATTTTTAGTTTTTTTAGTTATACCTCATGATTCTAATGATTGCCCTTGAGCTTTGTTGATGGTGATTGCAAATACTAATCAAATTGGGAATTGATTATGACCGGGACACAGGGAGTATAAATGACGACATAAGTGTAGACGACATAAAAACGACGACATACAATATAAACGACGACATATAAATGAAGGACATAAGTAAAAAAAAAAACTAAAAAAACTAAAAAAAAAGGTAAAAACTACAAAAAAACTAAAAAGAAAAAAGGGGAAAAACAAAAAAATTATTTCATCATTTACCGATTCAAAAACGAATGTATATACAGACCGGGACACAAATGACGACCGGTACGCAGGGAATATAAATGATGACCGGGACACAACTGCAACAGGGACGCTGGGGGGCACAGGGGGATATATAAATGACGACGGGGCAATCATTAAAATCATTTGGTATAACTAAAAAAACTAAAAAAAGGTAAAAAACTAAAAACTACAAAAAGACCAATTCAAAAACGAGTGTATATACAGACCGGGACACCGGGACACAAATGACGAATGGGACACCGGGACACAGGAAGCACCCGAACCAACTAGATGTTAGTTTGGTGCGAACCTACAATGGCAACAGTCAAGGAAGCTGCTTAAAAAAAAGCTGCTTAAAAAAAAGCTTCCAAAACTGAAGCTCCAGCACAAAAATCAATAAAAAGAAAAGAGAAAAAACTAAAAAAACTAAAAAAAAGGTAAAAACAAAAAAAAAACTAAAAAGAAAAAAAGGGGAAAAACACAAAAATTTATTTCATCATATACCAATTGAAAAACAAATGTATATACAGACCAAGACACCGGGACACAAATGACGACCGGGACACAGGGAATATAAATGACGACCGGGACACTCAAAGAGAAATTACAGACTGGGACACCGGGACACAAATGACGACCAGGACACAGGGAATATAAATGACGACCGGGACAAAGGGACACACGTATTCAGATCTATACCTCATGATTCTAATGATTGCCCTTGAGCTTTGTTGATGGTGATTGCTAATCGACGATTCCCCGTGTCGCCGTCGTTACTTATATATCCCCCTGTACCCCCCGGCGTCCCCGTTGTAGTTGTGAACCTGTGTCCCGGTCGTCATTTATATTCCCTGTGTCCCGGTCGTCATTTGTGTCCCTGTGTCCCAGTCTGTGATATCTCTTTGAGGGTCTGGGGCGTCATTTGTGTCCCGGTGTCCCGGTCTGTATATACATTCGTTTTTGAATTGGTGTTTTTTTTAGGTTTTAGTTTTTTACCTTTTTTTTTAGTTTTTTTAGTTATACCTCATGATTCTAATGATTGCCCTTGAGCTTTGTTGATGATGATTGCAAATGCTAATCAAATTGGGAATTGATTTCGACCGGGACACAGGGAGTATAAATGACGACATAAGTGAAGACGACATAAAAACGACGACATACAATATAAACGACGACATATAAATGAAGGACATAAGTAAAAAAAAACTAAAAAAACTAAAAAAAAGGTAAAAACTACAAAAAAACTAAAAAAAAGGGGAAAAACAAAAAATAATTTCATCATTTACCGATTCAAAAACGAATGTATATACAGACCGGGACACAAATGACGACCGGGACGAAGGGAATATAAATGATTACCGGGACACAACTGCAACAGGGACGCTGGGGGGCACAGGGGGATATATAAATGACGATGGGGCAATCATTAAAATCATTAGGTATAACTAAAAAAACTAAAAAAAGGTAAAAAACTAAAAACTAAAAAAAAAGACCAATTCAAAAACGAGTGTATATACAGAACGGGACACCGGGACACAAATGACGACCGGGACACCGGGACACAGGAAGCACCCGAACCAACTAGATGTTAGGGTGGCGCGAACCTACAATGGCAACAGTCAAGGAAGCTGCTAAAAAAAAAGCTGTTTAAAAAAATACCTTCCAAAACTGAAGCTCCAGCACAAAAAAAAATAAAAAGAAAAGAGAAAAAACTAAAAAAACTAAAAAAAAGGTAAAAACCAAAAAAAACTAAAAAGAAAAAAAGGGGAAAAACACAAAAATTTATTTCATCATATACCAATTGAAAAACAAATATATATACAGACCAAGACACCGGGACACAGATGACGACCGGGACACAGGGAATATAAATGACGACCGGGACACTAAAAGAGAAATTACAGACTGGGACACCGGGAAACAAATGACGACCAGGACACAGGGAATATAAATGACGACTGGGACACAGGGACACACGTATTCAGATCTATACCTCATGATTCTAATGATTGCCCTTGAGCTTTGTTGATGGTGATTGCTAATCGACGATTCCCCGTGTCGCCGTCGTTACTTATATATCCACCTGTGCCCCCCCCCCCGGCGTCCCCGTTGTAGTTGTGACCCTGTGTCCTGGTCGTCATTTATATTCCCTGTGTCCTGGTCGTCATTTGTGTCCCGGTGTCCCAGTCTGTGATTTCTCTTTTAGGGTCTAGGGTGTCATTTATATTCCTTGTGTCCCGGTCGTCAATTGTTTCCCGGTATCCCGGTCTGTATATGTTTATAGTTTTTTACCTTTTTTTAGTTTTTTTAGATATACCTAATGATTTTAATGATTGCCCCGTCGTCATTTATATATCCCCCTGTGCCCCCCAGCGTCCCTGTTGCAGTTGTGTCCCGGTCATCATTTATATTCCCTGCGTCCCGGTCGTCATTTGTGTCCCGGTCTGTATATACATTCGTTTTTGAATCGGCAAATGATGAAATAATTTTTTTTTTGTTTTTCCCCTTTTTTCTTTTTAGTTTTTTGTAGTTTTTACCTTTTTTTTAGTTTTTTCAGTTTTTTTTTTTACTTATGTCCTTCATTTATATGTCGTCGTTTATATTGTATGTCGTCTTTTTCATGTCGTCTTCACTTTTTTCGTCATTTATACTCCCTGTATCCCGGTCGTAATCAATTCCCAATTTGATTAGTATTTACAATCACCATCAACAAAGCTCAAGGGCAATCATTAGAATCATGAGGTATAACTAAAAAAACTAAAAAAAGGTAAAAACTAAAACCTAAAAAAAACACCAATTCAAAAACGAATGTATATACAGACCGGGACACCGGGACACAAATGACGACCGGGACACAAGGAATATAAATGACGCCCCAGACCCTCAAAGAGAAATTACAGACTGGGACACCGGGGAACAAATGACAACCGGGACACAGGGAATATAAATGACGACCGGGACACAGGGTCACAACTACAACGGGGACGACGGGGGGCACAGGGGGATATATAAGTAACGACGGCGACACGGGGAATCGTCGATTAGCAATCACCATCAACAAAGCTCAAGGGCAATCATTAGAATCATGAGGTATAGATCTGAATACGTGTGTCCCTGATCTCCGGTCGTCATTTATATTCCCTGTGTCCTGGTCGACATTTGTGTCCCGTTGTCCCAGTCTGTAATTTCTCTTTGAGTATCCCGGTCGTCCTTTATATTCCCTGTGTCCCGGTCGTCATTTGTGTCCCGGTGTCTTGGTCTGTATATACATTTGTTTTTCAATTGGTATATGATGAAATAAATTTTTGTGTTTTTCCCCTTTTTTTCTTTTTAGTTTTTTTTGGTTTTTACCTTTTTTTAGTTTTTTTAGTTTTTTCTCTTTTCTTTTTATTTTTTTTTGTGCTGGAGCTTCAGTTTTGGAAGCTATTTTTTTAAACAGCTTTTTTTAGCAGCTTCCTTGACTGTTCCCATTGTAGGTTCGCGCCCCCCTAACATCTAGTTGGTTCGGGCGCTTCCTGTGTCCCGGTGTCCCGGTCGTCATTTGTGTCCCGGTGTCCCGGTCTGTATATACACTCGTTTTTGAATTGGTCTTTTTTTTAGTTTTTAGTTTTTTACCTTTTTTAGTTTTTTTAGTTATACCTAATGATTTTAACGATTGCCCCGTCGTCATTTATATGTCCCCCTGTACCCCCCAGCGTCCCTGTTGCAGTTGTGTCCCGGTCATCATTTATATTCCCTGTCCCGGTCGTCATTTGTGTCCCGGTCTGTATATACATTCGTTTTTGAATCGGTAAATGATGAAATATTTTTTTTTGTTTTTCCCATTTTTTCTTTTTAGTTTTCTTGTAGTTTTTACCTTTTTTAGTTTTTTTAGTTTTTTTTTACTTATGTCCTTCATTTATGTGTCGTCGTTTATATTGTATGTCGTCGTTTTTATGTCGTCTTCACTTATGTCGTCATTTATACTCCCTGTGTCCCGGTCGTAATCAATTCCCAATTTGATTAGTATTTGCAATCACCATCAACAAAGCTCAAGGGCAATCATTAGAATCATGAGGTATAAGTAAAAAAACTAAAAAAAGGTAAAAAACTAAAACCTAAAAAAAAGACCAATTCAAAAACCAATGTATATACAGACCGGGACACCGGGACACAAATGACGACCGGGACACAAGGAATATAAATGACGCCCCAGACTCTCAAAGAGAAATCACAGACTGGGACACCGGGACACAAATGACGACCGGGAAACAGGTAATATAAATAATGACCGGGACTCAGGGTAACAACTACGACGGGGACGCCGGGGGGCACAGGGGGATATATAAGTAACGACGGCGACACGGGGAATCGTCGATTAGCAATCACCATCAACAAAGCTCAAGGGCAATCATTAGAATCATGAGGTATAGATCTGAACACGTGTGTCCCTGTGTCCCGGTCGTCATTTATATTCCCTGTGTCCTGGTCGTCATTTGTGTCCCGGTGTCCCAGTCTGTAATTTCTCTTTGAGTGTCCCGGTCGTCCTTTATATTCCCTGTGTCCCGGTCGTCATTTGTGTCCCGGTGTCTTGGTCTGTATATACATTTGTTTTTCAATTGGTATATGATGAAATAAATTTTTGTGTTTTTCCACTTTTTTTCTTTTTAGTTTTTTTTTGGTTTTTACCTTTTTTTTAGTTTTTTTAGTTTTTTCTCTTTTCTTTTTATTTTTTTTTTGTGCTGGAGCTTCAGTTTTGGAAGCTATTTTTTAAATCACCTTTTATTTAGCAGCTTCCTTGACTGTTGCCATTGTAGGTTCGCGCCACCCTAACTTCTAGTTGGTTCGGGCGCTTCCTGTGTCCCGGTGTCCCGGTCGTCATTTGTGTCCTGGTGTCCCGGTCTGTATATACACTCGTTTTTGAATAGGTCTTTTTTTTAGTTTTTAGTTTTTTACCTTTTTTTAGTTTTTTTAGTTATACCTAATGATTTTAACGATTGCCCCGTCGTCATTTATATATCCCCCTGTGCCCCCCAGCGTCCCTGTTGCAGTTGTGTCCCGGTCATCATTTATATTCCCTGTCCCGGTCGTCATTTGTGTCCCGGTCTGTATATACATTCGTTTTTGAATCGGTAAATGATGAAATATTTTTTTTTTGTTTTCCCCTTTTTCTTTTTAGTTTTTTTGTAGTTTTTACCTTTTTTTTTAGTTTTTTTAGTTTTTTTTTTACTTATGTCCTTCATTTATATGTCGTCGTTTATATTGTATGTCGTCGTTTTTATGTCGTCTTCACTTTTGTCGTCATTTATACTCCCTGTGTCCCGGTCGTAATCAATTCCCAATTTGATTAGTATTTGCAATCACCATCAACAAAGCTCAAGGGCAATCATTAGAATCATGAGGTATAAATAAAAAAACTAAAAAAAAGGTAAAAAACTAAAACCTAAAAAAAAGACCAATTCAAAAACCAATGTATATACAGACCGGGACACCGGGACACAAATGACGACCGGGACACAAGGAATATAAATGACGCCCCAGACCCTCAAAGAGAAATCACAGATTGGGAAACTGGGACATAAATGGCGACCGGGACACAGGGAATATAAATAACGACCGGGAAACAGGGTCACAACTACAACGGGGACGCCGGGGGGCACAGGGGGATATATAAGTAACAACGGCGACACGGGGAATCGTCGATTAGCAATCACCATCAACAAAGCTCAAGGACAATCATTAGAATCATGAGGTATAGATCTGAATACGTGTGTCGCTGTGTCCCGGTCGTCATTTATATTCCCTGTGTCCTGGTCGTCATTTGTGTCCCGGTGTCCCAGTCTGTAATTTCTCTTTGAGTGTCCCGGTCGTCATTTGTATTCCCTGTGTCCCGGTCGTCATTTGTGTCCCGGTGTCTTGGTCTGTATATACATTTGTTTTTCAATTGGTATATGATGAAATAAATTTTTGTGTTTTTCCTCTTTTTTCTTTTTAGTTTTTGTTTGGTTTTTACCTTTTTTTTAGTTTTTTTAGTTTTTTCTCTTTTCTTTTTATTTTTTTTTTGTGCTGGAGCTTCAGTTTTGGAAGCTATTTTTTTAAGCAGCTTTTTTTAAGCAGCTTCCTTGACTGTTGCCATTGTAGGTTCGCGCCACCCTAACATCTAGTTGGTTCGGGCGCTTCCTGTGTCCCGGTGTCCCAGTCGTCATTTGTGTCCTGGTCTGTATATACACTCGTTTTTGAATTGGTCTTTTTTTTTAGTTTTTAGTTTTTTACCTTTTTTTAGTTTTTTTAGTTATACCTAATGATTTTAATGATTGCCCCGTCGTCATTTATATATCCTCCTGTGCCCCCCAGCGTCCCTGTTGCAGTTGTGTCCCGGTCATCATTTATATTCCCTGCGTCCCATTCGTCATTTGTGTCCCGGTCTGTATATACATTCGTTTTTGAATCGGTAAATGATGAAATAATTTTTTTGTTTTTCTCCTTTTTTCTTTTTAGTTTTTTTGTAGTTTTTAACCTCTTTTTTTAGTTTTTTTAGTTTTTTTTTACTTATGTTCTTCATTTATATGTCGTCGTTTATATTGTATGTCGTCGTTTTTATGTCGTCTTAACTTATGTTGTCATTTATACTCCCTGTGTCCCGGTCGTAATCAATTCCCAATTTGATTAGTATTTGCAATCACCATCTACAAAGCTCAAGGGCAATCATTAGAATCATGAGGTATAACTAAAAAAAACTAAAAAAAAGGTAAAAAACTAAAACCTAAAAAAAAGACAAATTCAAAAACGAATGTATATACAGACCGGGACACCTGGACACAAATGACGACCGGGACACAAGGAATATAAATGACCCCCAGACCCTCAAAGAGAAATCACAGACTGGGACACCAGGACACAAATGACGACCGGGACACAGGGAATATAAATGACGACCGGGACACAGGGTCACAACTACAACGGGGACGCCAGGGGGCACAGGGGGATATATAAGTAACGACGGCGACACGGGGAATCGTCGATTAGCAATCACCATCTACAAAGCTCAAGGGCAATCATTAGAATCATGAGGTATAGATCTGAATACGTGTGTCCCTGTGTCCCGGTGTCCCAGTCTGTAATTTCTCTTTGAGTGTCCTGGTCGTCATTTATATTCCCTGTGTCCCGGTCGTCATTTGTGTCCCAGTGTCTTGGTCTGTATATACATTTGTTTTTCAATTGTTATATGATGAAATAAATTTTTGTGTTTTTCCCCTTTTTTTCTTTTTAGTTTTTTTTTGGTTTTTACCTTTTTTTTAGTTTTTTTAGTTTTTTCTCTTTTCTTTTTATTTTTTTTGTGCTGGAGCTTCAGTTTTGGAAGCTATTTTTTTAAGCAGCTTTTTTTTTAGCAGCTTCCTTGACTGTTCCCATTGTAGGTTCGCACCACCCTAACATCTAGTTGGTTCGGGCGCTTCCTGTGTCCCGGTGTCCCGGTCGTCATTTGTGTCCCGGTGTCCCGGTCTGTATATACACTCGTTTTTGAATTGGTCTTTTTTTAGTTTTTAGTTTTTTATCTTTTTTTAGTTTTTTTAGTTATACCTAATGATTTTAATGATTGCCCTGTCGTCATTTATATATTCCCCTGTGCCCCCCAGCGTATATTCCCTGCGTCTCATTCGTCATTTGTGTCCCGGTCTGTATATACATTCGTTTTTGAATCGGTAAATGATGAAATAATTTTTTTGTTTTTCCCCTTTTTTCTTTTTAGTTTTTTTGTAGTTTTTACCTCTTTTTTTAGTTTTTTTAGTTTTTTTTTACTTATGTTCTTCATTTATATGTCGTCGCTTATATTGTATGTCGTCGTTTTTATGTCGTCTTAACTTATGTCGTCATTTATACTCCCTGTGTCCCGGTCGTAATCAATTCCCAATTTGATTAGTATTTGCAATCACCATCAACAAAGCTCAAGGGCAATCATTAGAAATAAAAAGAAAAGAGAAAAAACTAAAAAAACTAAAAAAAGGTAAAAACTGAAAAAAAAACTAAAAAGAAAAAAAGGGGAAAAACACAAAAATTTATTTCATCATATACCAATTGAAAAACAAATGTATATACAGACCAAGACACCAGGACACAAATGACAACCGGGACACAGGGAATATAAATGACGACCGGGACACTCAAAGAGAAATTACAGACTGGGACACCGGGACACAAATGACGACCAGGACACAGGGAATATAAATGACGACCGGGAGACAGGGACACACGTATTCAGATCTATACCTCATGATTCTAATGATTGCCCTTGAGCTTTGTTGATGGTGATTGCTAATCGACGATTCCCCGTGTCGCCGTCGTTACTTATATATCCCCCTGTGCCCCCCGGCGTCCCCCTTGTAGTTGTGACCCTGTGTCCTGGTCGTCATTTATATTCCCTGTGTCCCGGTCGTCATTTGTGTCCCGGTGTCCCAGTCTGTGATTTCTCTTTGAGGGTCTTGGACGTCATTTATATTCCTTGTGTCCCGGTCGTCATTTGTGTCCCGGTGTCCCGGTCTGTATATACATTCGTTTTTGAATTGGTCTTTTTTTTAGGTTTTAGTTTTTTACCTTTTTTTTAGTTTTTTTAGTTATACCTCATGATTCTAATGATTGCCCTTGAGCTTGGTTGATGGTGATTGCAAATACTAATCAAATTGGGAATTGATTACGACCGGGACACAGGGAGTATAAATGACGACATAAGTGAAGACGACATAAAAACGATGACATACAATATAAACGACGACATATAAATGAAGGACATAAGTAAAAAAAAAAACTAAAAAAAACTAAAAAAAGGTAAAAACTACAAAAAAACTAAAAAGAAAAAAGGGGAAAAACAAAAAAAATTATTTCATCATTTACCGATTCAAAAACGATTGTATATACAGACCGGGACACAAATGACGACCGGGACGCAGGGAATATAAATGATGACCGGGACACAACTGCAACAGGGACGCTGGGGGGCACAGGGGGATATATAAGTGACGACGGGGCAATCATTAAAATCATTAGGTATAACTAAAAAAACTAAAAAAAGGTAAAAAACTAAAAACTACAAAAAAAGACTAATTCAAAAACGAGTGTATATACAGACCGGGACACCGGGACACAAATGACGACCGGGATACCGGGACACAGGAAGCGCCCGAACCAACTAGATGTTAGGGTGGCGCGAACCTACAATGGCAACAGTCAAGGAAGCTGCTAAAAAAAGCTGCTTAAAAAAATAGCTTCCAAAACTGAAGCTCCAGCACAAAAAAAAATAAAAAGAAAAGAGAAAAAACTAAAAAAAAAGGTAAAAACCAAAAAAAAACTAAAAAGAAAAAAGGGGAAAAACACAAAAATTTATTTCATCATATACCAATTGAAAAACAAATGTATATACAGACCAAGACACCGGGACACAAATGACGACCGGGACACAGGGAATATAAATGACGACCGGGACACTCAAAGAGAAATTACAGACTGGGACACCGGGACACAAATGACGACCAGGACACAGGGAATATAAATGACGACCGGGACACAGGGACAAACGTATTCAGATCTATACCTCATGATTCTAATGATTGCCCTTGAGCTTTGTTGATGGTGATTGCTAATCGACGATTCCCCGTGTCGCCGTCGTTACTTATATATCCCCCTGTGCCCCCCGGCGTCCCCGTTGTAGTTGTGACCCTGTGTCCCGGTCGTCATTTATATTCCCTGTGTCCCGGTCGTCATTTGTGTCCCAGTGTCCCAGTCTGTGATTTCTCTTTGAGGGTCTGGGGCGTCATTTATATTCCTTGTGTCCCGGTCGTCATTTGTGTCCCGGTGTCCCGGTCTGTATATACATTAGTTTTTGAATTGGTCTTTTTTTTATATTTTATTTTTTTACCTTTTTTTTTAGTTTTTTTAGTTATACCTCATGATTCTAATGATTGCCCTTGAGCTTTGTTGATGGTGATTGCAAATACTAATCAAATTGGGAATTGATTATGACCGGGACACAGGGAGTATAAATGACGACATAAGTGAAGACGACATAAAAACAACGACATACAATATAAACGACGACACATAAATGAAGGACATAAGTAAAAAAAAAAACTAAAAAAACTAAAAAAAAGGTAAAAACTACAAAAAAACTAAAAAGAAAAAAGGGGAAAAACAAAAAAATTATTTCATCATTTACCGATTCAAAAACGAATGTATATACAGACCGGGACACAAATGACGACCGGGACGCAGGGAATATAAATGATGACCGGGACACAAATGCAACAGGGACGCTGGGGGGCACAGGGGGATATATAAATGACGACGGGGCAATCATTAAAATCATTAGGTATAACTAAAAAAACTAAAAAAAGGTAAAAAACTAAAAACTACAAAAAGACCAATTCAAAAACGAGTGTATTTACAGACCGGGACACCGGGACACAAATGACGACTGGGACACCGGGACACAGGAAGCGCCCGAACAAACTAGATGTTAGTGTGGCGCGAACCTACAATGGCAACAGTCAAGGAAGCTGCTTAAAAAAAAGCTGCTTAAAAAAAAGCTTCCAAAACTGAAGCTCCAGCACAAAAGAAAAATAAAAAGAAAAGAGAAAAAACTAAAAAAACTAAAAAAAAGGTAAAAACCAAAAAAAAAACTAAAAAGAAAAAAAGGGGAAAAACACAAAAATTTATTTCATCATATACCAATTGAAAAACAAATGTATATACAGACCAAGACACCGGGACACAAATGACGAACGGGACACAGGGAATATAAATGACGACCGGGACACTCAGAGAGAAATTACAGACTGGGACACCGGGACACAAATGACGACCAGGACACAGGGAATATAAATGACGACCGGGACAAAGGGACACACGTATTCAGATCTATACCTCATGATTCTAATGATTGCCATTGAGCTTTGTTGATGGTGATTGCTAATCGACGATTCCCCGTGTCGCCGTCGTTACTTATATATCCCCCCGTGCCCCCCGGCGTCCCCGTTGTAGTTGTGAACCTGTGTCCCGGTCGTCATTTATATTCCCTGTGTCCCGGTCGTCATTTTTTTCCCGGTGTCCCAGTCTGTGATTTCTCTTTGAGGGTCTGGGGCGTCATTTGTGTCCCGGTGTCCCGGTCTGTATATACATTCGTTTTTGAATTGGTCTTTTTTTTAGGTTTTAGTTTTTTACCTTTTTTTTAGTTTTTTTAGTTATACCTCATGATTCTAATGATTGCCCTTGAGCTTTGTTGATGGTGATTGCAAATGCTAATCAAATTGGGAATTGATTACGACCGGGACACAGGGAGTATAAATGACGACATAAGTGAAGACGACATAAAAACGACGACATACAATATAAACGACGACATATAAATGAAGGACATAAGTAAAAAAAAAACTAAAAAAACTAAAAAAAAGGTAAAAACTAAAAAAAAACTAAAAAAAGGGGAAAAACAAAAAAAAATCATTTCATCATTTACCGATTCAAAAACGAATGTATATACAGACTGGGACACAAATGACGACCGGGACGCAGGGCGTCCCCGGTCAGGGACAACAGCGTCCCTGTTGCAGTTGTGTCCCGGTCATCATTTATATTCCCTGTCCCGGTCGTCATTTGTGTCCCGGTCTGTATATACATTCGTTTTTGAATCGGTAAATGATGAAATTTTTTTTTTTCCCCTTTTTTCTTTTTAGTTTTTTTGTAGTTTTTACCTTTTTTTTAGTTTTTTTAGTTTTTTTTTTTACTTATGTCCTTCATTTATATGTCGTCGTTTATATTGTATGTCGTCGTTTTTATGTCGTCTTCACTTATGTCGTCATTTATACTCCCTGTGTCCCGGTCGTAATCAATTCCCAATTTGATTCGTATTTGCAATCACCATCAACAAAGCTCAAGGGCAATCATTAGAATCATGAGGTATAAATAAAAAAAACTAAAATAAAGGTAAAAAACTAAAACCTAAAAAAAGACCAATTCAAAAACGAATGTATATACAGACCGGGACACCGGGACACAAATGACGACCGGGACACAAGGAATATAAATGACGCCCCAGACCCTCAAAGAGAAATCACAGACTGGTAAACCGGGACACAAATGACGACCGGGACACAGGGAATATAAATAACGACCGGGAAACAGGGTCACAACTACAACGGGGACGCCGGGGGGCACAGGGGGATATATAAGTAACAACGGCGACACGGGGAATCGTCGATTAGCAATCACCATCAACAAAGCTCAAGGGCAATCATTTTAATCATGAGGTATAGATCTGAATACGTGTGTCGCTGTGTCCCGATCGTCATTTATATTCCCTGTGTCCTGGTCGTCATTTGTGTCCCGGTGTCCCAGTCTGTAATTTCTCTTTAAGTGTCCCGGTCGTCATTTATATTCCCTGTGTCCCGGTCGTCATTTGTGTCCCGGTGTCTTGGTCTGTATATACATTTGTTTTTCAATTGGTATATGATGAAATAAATTTTTGTGTTTTTCCTCTTTTTTTCTTTTTAGTTTTTTTTTTGTTTTTACCTTTTTTTTAGTTTTTTTTAGTTTTTTCTCTTTTCTTTTTATTTTTTTTTGTGCTGGAGCTTCAGTTTTGGAAGCTATTTTTTTAAGCAGCTTTTTTTAAGCAGCTTCCTTGACTGTTGCCATTGTAGGTTCGCGCCACCCTAACATCTAGTTGGTTCGGGCGCTTCCTGTGTCCCGGTGTCCCAGTCGTCATTTGTGTCCTGGTCTGTATATACACTCGTTTTTGAATTGGTCTTTTTTTAGTTTTTAGTTTTTTACCTTTTTTTAGTTTTTTTAGTTATACCTAATGATTTTAATGATTTCCCCGTCGTCATTTATATATCCTCCTGTGCCCCCCAGTGTCCCTGTTGCAGTTGTGTCCCGGTCATCATTTATATTCCCTGCGTCCCGGTAGTCATTTGTGTCCCGGTCTGTATATACATTCGTTTTTGAATCGGTAAATGATGAAATAATTTTTTTGTTTTTCCCCTTTTTTCTTTTTAGTTTTTTTGTAGTTTTTACCTTTTTTTTAGTTTTTTTAGTTTTTTTTTTTACTTATGTTCTTCATTTATATGTCGTCGTTTATATTGTATGTCGTCGTTTTTATGTCGTCTTAACTTATGTCGTCATTTATACTCCCTGTGTCCCGGTCGTAATCAATTCCCAATTTGATTAGTATTTGCAATCACCATCAACAAAGCTCAAGGGCAATCATTAGAATCATGAGGTATAACTAAAAAAACTAAAAAAAGGTAAAAAACTAAAACCTAAAAAAAAGACCAATTCAAAAACGAATGTATATACAGACCGGGACACCGGGACACAAATGACGACCGGGACACAAGGAATATAAATGACGCCCCGGACCCTCAAAGAGAAATCACAGACTGGGACACCGGGACACAAATGACGACCGGGACACAGGGAATATAAATGACGACCGGGACACTCAAAGAGAAATTACAGACTGGGACACCGGGACACAAATGACGACCAGGACACACGGAATATAAATGACGACCGGGACACAGGGACACACGTATTCAGATCTATACCTCATGATTCTAATGATTGCCCTTGAGCTTTGCTGATGGTGATTGCTAATCGACTATTCCCCGTGTCGCCGTTGTTACTTATATATTCCCCTGTGCCCCCTGGCGTCCCCGTTGTAGTTGTGACCCTGTGTCCCGGTCGTCATTTATATTCCCTGTGTCCCGGTCGTCATTTGTGTCCCGGTGTCTTGGTCTGTATATACATTTGTTTTTCAATTGTTATATGTTGAAATAAATTTTTGTGTTTTTCCCCTTTTTTTCTTTTTAGTTTTTTTTTGGTTTTTACCTTTTTTTTAGTTTTTTTAGTTTTTTCTCTTTTCTTTTTATTTTTTTTTGTGCTGGAACTTCAGTTTTGGAAGCTATTTTTGTAAGCAGCTTTTTTTAGCAGCTTCCTTGACTGTTCCATTGTAGGTTCGCACCACCCTAACATCTAGTTGGTTCGGGCGCTTCCTGTGTCCCGGTCGTCATTTGTGTCCCGGTGTCCCGGTCTGTATATACACTCGTTTTTGAATTGGTCTTTTTTTTAGTTTTTAGTTTTTTACCTATTTTAGTATTTTTAGTTATACCTAATGATTTTAACGATTGCCCCGTCGTCATTTATATATCCCCCTGTGCCCCCCAGCGTCCCTGTTGCAGTTGTGTCCCGGTCATCATTTATATTCCCTGTCCCGGTCGTCATTTGTGTCCCGGTCTGTATATACATTCGTTTTTGAATCGGTAAATGATGAAATATTTTTTTTTTGTTTTTCCCCTTTTTTCTTTTTAGTTTTTTCGTAGTTTTTACCTTTTTTTTAGTTTTTTTAGTTTTTTTTTACTTATGTCCTTCATTTATGTGTCGTCGTTTATATTGTATGTCGTCGTTTTTATGTCGTCTTCACTTATGTCGTCATTTATACTCCCTGTGTCCCGGTCGTAATCAATTCCCAATTTGATTAGTATTTGCAATCACCATCAACAAAGCTCAAGGGCAATCATTAGAATCATGAGGTATAAGTAAAAAAACTAAAAAAAGGTAAAAAACCAAAACCTAAAAAAAGACCAATTCAAAAACGAATGTATATACAGACCGGGACACCGGGACACAAATGACGACCGGGACACAAGGTATATAAAGGACGCCCCAGACCCTCAAAGCAAAATCACAGACTGGGACACCGGGACACAAATGACGACCGGGACACAGGTAATATAAATAATGACCGGGACACAGGGTCACAACTACAACGGGGACGCCGGGGGGCACAGGGGGATATATAAGTAACGACGGCGACACGGGGAATCGTCGATTAGCAATCACCATCAACAAAGCTCAAGGGCAATCATTAGAATCATGAGGTATAGATCTGAATACGTGTGTCCCTGTGTCCCGGTCGTCATTTATATTCCCTGTGTCCTGGTCGTCATTTGTGTCCCGGTGTCCCAGTCTGTAATTTCTCTTTGAGTGTCCCGGTCGTCCTTTATATTCCCTGTGTCCCGGTCGTCATTTGTGTCCCGGTGTCTTGGTCTGTATATACATTTGTTTTTCAATTGGTATATGATGAAATAAATTTTTGTGTTTTTCCCCTTTTTTTCTTTTTAGTTTTTTTTTGGTTTTTACCTTTTTTTTAGTTTTTTTAGTTTTTTCTCTTTTCTTTTTATTTTTTTTTGTGCTGGAGCTTCAGTTTTGGAAGCTATTTTTTTAATCAGCTTTTATTTAGCAGCTTCCTTGACTGTTGCCATTGTAGGTTCGCTTCACCCTAACATCTAGTTGGTTCGGGCGCTTCCTGTGTCCCGGTGTCCCGGTCGTCATTTGTGTCCCGGTGTCCCGGTCTGTATATACACTCGTTTTTGAATTGGTCTTTTTTTTAGTTTTTAGTTTTTTACCTTTTTTTAGTTTTTTTAGCTATACCTAATGATTTTAACGATTGCCCCGTCATCATTTATATATCCCCCTGTGCCCCCCAGCGTCCCTGTTGCAGTTGTGTCCCGGTCATCATTTATATTCCCTGTCCCGGTCGTCATTTGTATCCCGGTCTGTATATACATTCGTTTTTGAATCGGTAAATGATGAAATATTTTTTTTTTGTTTTTCCCCTTTTTTTTATTTTTTTGTAGTTTTTACCTTTTTTAGTTTTTTTATTTTTTTTTTACTTATGTCCTTCATTTATATGTCGTCGTTTATATTGTATGTCGTCGTTTTTATGTCGTCTTCACTTATGTCGTCATTTATACTCCCTTTGTCCCGGTCGTAATCAATTCCCAATTTGATTAGTATTTGCAATCACCATCAACAAAGCTCAAGGGCAATCATTAGAATCATGAGGTATAACTAAAAAAACTAAAAAAAAGGTAAAAAACTAAAACCTAAAAAAAAGACCAATTCAAAAATGAATGTATATACAGACCGGGACACCGGGACACAAATGACGACCGGGACACAAGGAATATAAATGACGCCCCAGACCCTCAAAGAGAAATCATAGACTGGGACACCGGGACACAAATGACGACCGGGACACAGGGAATATAAATGACGACCGGGACACAGGGTCACAACTACAACGGGGACGCTGGGGGGCACAGGGGGATATATAAGTAACGACGGCGACACGGGGAATCATCGATTAGCAATCACCATCAACAAAGCTCAAGGGCAATCATTAGAATCATGAGGTATAGATCTGAATACGTGTGTCCCTGTGTCTCGGTCGTCATTTATATTCCCTGTGTCCTGGTCGTCATTTGTGTCCCGGTGTCCCAGTCTGTAATTTCTCTTTGAGTGTCCCGGTCTTCATTTATATTCCCTGTGTCCCGGTTGTCATTTGTGTCCCGGTGTCTTGGTCTGTATATACATTTGTTTTTCAATTGGTATATGATGAAATGAATTTTTGTGTTTTTCCCCTTTTTTTCTTTTTAGTTTTTTTGGTTTTTACCTTTTTTTTTAGTTTTTTTAGTTTTTTCTCTTTTCTTTTTATTTTTTTTGTGCTGGAGCTTCAGTTTTGGAAGCTTTTTTTTAAGCAGCTCTTTTTAAGCAGCTTCCTTGACTGTTGCCATTGTAGGTTCGCGCCACCCTAACATCTAGTTGGTTCGGGCGCTTCCTGTGTCCCGGTGTCCCGGTCGTCATTTGTGCCCCGGTGTCCCGGTCTGTATATACACTCGTTTTTGAATTGGTCTTTTTTTTTAGTTTTTAGTTTTTTACCTTTTTTTAGTTTTTCTAGTTATACCTAATGATTTTAATGATTGCCCCGTCGTCATATATCTTCATTTTTTTAACATACGTAGCTATTACCCTCGAAAACTAAAACTTTTGACATAGGAAAAGAGCCTTTAATCACATTCTTTACCATTTGCAATCATAAAATAGTCTAATATCTTCATTTTTTCAACATATGTAGCTATTACCCTCGAAAACTAAAACTTTTGACATAGGAAAAGAGCCTTTAATCACATTCTTTACCATTTGCAATCATAAAATAGTCTAATATCTGCATTTTTTCAACATACGTAGCTATTACCCTCGAAAACTAAAACTTTTGACATAGCAAAAGAGCCTTTAAGCACATTCTTTACCATGTGCAATCATAAAATAGTCTAATATCTTCATTTTTCCAACATACGTAGCTATTACCCTCGAAAACTAAAACTTTTGACATAGGAAAAGAGCCTTTAATCACATTCTTTACCATTTGCAATCATAAAATAGTCTAATATCTTCATTTTTTCAACATACGTAGCTATTACCCTCGAAAACTAAAACTTTTGACATAGGAAAAGAGCCTTTAATCACATTCTTTACCATTTGCAATCATAAAATGGTCTAATATCTTCATTTTTTCAACATACGTAGTTATTACCCTCGAATACTAAAACTTTTGACATAGGAAAAGAGCCTTTAATCACATTCTTTACCATTTGCAATCATAAAATAGTCTAACATCTTCATTTTTTCAACATACGTAGCTATTACCCTCGAAAACTAAAACTTTTGACAGAGGAAAAGAG
>NW_027063199.1:0-41665 GCF_032884065.1 Artemia franciscana | reverse complement strand
GCAAATGGTAAAGAATGTTATTAAAGGCTCTTTTCCTATGTCAAAAGTTTTAGTTTTCGAGGTTAATAGCTACGTATGTTGAAAAAAATGAAGATTTTAGACTATTTTATGATTGCAAATTGTAAAGAATGTGATTAAAGGCTCTTTTCCTATGTCAAAAGTTTTAGTTTTCGATGGTAATAGCTACGTATGTTGAAAAAATGAAGATATTAGACTATTTTATGATTGCAAATGGTAAAGAATGTGATTAAAGGCTATTTTCCTATATCAAAAGTTCTAGTTTTCGAAGGTAATAGCTATGTATGTTGAAAAAATGAAGATATTAGACTATTTTATGATTGCACATGGTAAAGAATTTGATTAAAGGCTCTTTTCCTATTTCAAAAGTTTTAGTTTTCGAGGGTAACAGCTAGGTCTGTTGAAAAAATGAAGATAATAGACTATTATATGATTGCACATGGTAAAGAATTTGATTAAAGGCTCTTTTCCTATTTCAAAAGTTTTAGTTTTCGAGGGTTATAGCTAGGTATATTGAAAAAATGAAAATATTAGACTATTTTATGATTGCACATGGTAAAGAATTTGATTAAAGGCTCTTTTCCTATTTCAAAAGTTTTAGTTTTCGAGGGTAACAGCTAGGTCTGTTGAAAAAATGAAGATAATAGACTATTATATGATTGCAAATGGTAAAGAACGTGATTAAAGGCTCTTTTCCTATTTCAAAAGTTTTAGTTTTCGAGGGTAATAGCTATATCAGTTGAAAAAATGAAGATAATAGACTATTATATGATTGCAAATGGTAAAGAATGTGATTAAAGGCTCTTTTCCTATGTCAAAAGTTTTAGTTTTAGAGGTTAATAGCTACGTATGTTGAAAAAATGAAGATATTAGACTATTTTATGATTGCAAATTATAAAGAATGTGATTAAAGGCTCTTTTCCTATGTCAAAAGTTTTACTTTTCGATGGTAATAGCTACGTATGTTGAAAAAATGAAGATATTAGACTATTTTATGATTGCAAATGGTAAAGAATGTGATTAAAGGCTCTTTTCCTATGTCAAAAGTTTTAGTTATCGAGGGTAATAGCTATGTATGTTGAAAAAATGAAGATATTAGACTATTTTATGATTGCACATGGTAAAGAATGTGATTAAAGGCTCTTTTCCTATTTCAAAAGTTTTAGTTTTCGAGGGTAATAGCTAGGTATGTTGAAAAAATGAAGATATTAGACTATTTTATGATTGCACATGGTAAAGAATGTGATTAAAGGCTCTTTTCCTATTTCAAAAGTTTTAGTTTTCGAGGGTGATAGCTAGGTCTGTTGAAAAAATGAAGATAATAGACTATTATATGATTGCAAATGGTAAAGAATGTGATTAAAGGCTCTTTTCATATTTCAAAAGTTTTAGTTTTCGAGGGTAATAGCTACGTATGTTGAAAAAATGAAGATATTAGACAATTTTCTGATTGCAAATGGTAAAGAATGTGATTAAAGGCTCTTTTCGTATGTCAAAAGTTTTAGTTTTCAAGGGTAATAGCTACGTATGTTGAACAACTGAAGAAATTAGACTATTTTATGATTGCAAATGGTAACGAATGTGATTAAAGGCTCTTTTCATATTTCAAAAGTTTTAGTTTTCGAGGGTAATAGCTATGTCTGTGGAAAAAATGAAGATATTAGACTTTTTATGATTGCAAATGGTAAAGAATGTGATTAAAGGCTCTTTTCCTATGTCAACAGTTTTAGTTTTCGAGGGTAATAGCTACCTATGTTGAAAAAATGAAGATATTAGACTATTTTATGATTGCAAATTGTAAAGAATGTGATTAAAGGCTCTTTTCCTATGTCAAAAGTTTTAGTTTTCGATGGTAATAGCTGCGTATGTTGAAAAAATGAAGATATTAGACTATTTTATGATTGCAAATGGTAAAGAATGTGATCAAAGGCTCTTTTCCTATGTCAAAAGTTTTAGTTTTCGAGGGTAATAGCTATGTATGTTGAAAAAATGAAGATATTAGACTATTTTATGATTGCACATGGTAAAGAATGTGATTAAAGGCTCTTTTCCTATGTCAAAAGTTTTAGTTTTTGAGGGTAATAAATACGTATGTTGAAAAAATGAAGATATTAGACAATTTTATGATTGCGCATGGTAAAGAATGTGATTAAAGGCTCTTTTCCTATGTCAAAAGTTTTAGTTTTCGAGGGTAATAGCTACGTATGTTGAAAAAATGAAGACATTAGACTATTTTATGATTGCAAATGGTAAAGAATGTGATGAAAGGCTCTTTTCCTATGTCAAAAGTTTTAGTTTTCGAGGGTAACAGCTACGTATGTTGAAAAAATGAAGATATTAGACTATTTTATGATTGCACATGGTAAAGAATGTGATTAAGGGCTCTTTTCCTATTTCAAAAGTTTTAGTTTTCGAGGTTAATAAATACGTATGTTGAAAAAATGAAGATATTAGACTATTTTATGATTGCAAATGGTAAAGAATGTGATTAAAGGCTCTTTTCCTATGTCAAAAGTTTTAGTTTTTAAGGGTAATAGCTACGTATGTTGAAAAAATGAAGATATTAGACTATTTTATGATTGCACATGGTAAAGAATGTGATTAAAGGCTCTTTTCCTATGTCAAAAGTTTTAGTTTTCGAGGGTAATAGCTACGTATGTTGAAAAAATGAAGATATTAGACTATTTTATGATTGCAAATGGTAAAGAATGTGATTAAAGGCTCTTTTCCTATTTCAAAATTTTTAGTTTTCGAGGGTAATAGCTACGTATGTTGAAAAAATGAAGATATTAGACTATTTTATGACTGCAAATGGTAAAGAATGTGATTAAAGGCTCTTTTCCTATTTCAAAAGTTTTGGTTTTTGAGGGTAATTGCTAAGTATGTTGAAAAAATGAAGATATTAGACAACTTTATGATTGCACATGGTAAAGAATGTGATTAAAGGCTCTTTTCCAATGTCAAAAGTTTTAGTTTTCGAGGGTAATATCTACCTAGGTTGAAAAAATGAAGATATTAGACTATTTTATGATTGCAAATGGTAAAGAATGTGATTAAAGGCTCTTTTCCTATGTCAGAAGTTTTAGTTTTCGAGGGTAATAGCTACGTATGTTGAAAAAATGAAGATATTAGACTATTTTATGATTGCAAATGGTAAAGAATGTGATTAAAGGCTCTTTTCCTATGTCAAAAGTTTTAGTTTTCGAGGGTAATAGCTACGTATGTTGAAAAAAGAAGATATTAGACTATTATATGATTGCACATGGTAAAGAATGTGATTAAAGGCTCTTTACCTATGTCGAAAGTCTTAGTTTTCGAGGGTAATAGCTACGTATGTTGGAAAAATGAAGATATTAGACTATTTTATGATTGCACATGGTAAAGAATTTGCTTAAAGGCTCTTTTCCTATGTCAAAAGTTTTAATTTTCGAGGGTAATAGCTACATATGTTGAAAAAATGAAGATATTAGACTATTTTATGATTGCCAATGGTAAAGAATGTGATTAAAGGCTCTTTTCCTATGTCAAAAGTTTTAGTATTCGAGGGTAATAGCTACGTATGTTGAAAAAATGAAGATATTAGACTATTTTATGATTGCAAATGGTAAAAAATGTGATTAAAGGCTCTTTTCCTATGTCAAAAGTTTTAGTTTTCGAGGGCAATAGCTACATATGTTGAAAAAATGACGATATTAGACTATTTTATGATTGCAAATGGTAAAGACTGTGATTAAAGGCTCTTTTCCTATGTCAAAAGTTTTAGTTTTCGAGGGTAATAGCTACGTATGTTGAAAAAATGAAGATATTAGACTATTTTATGATTGCACATGGTAAAGAATGTGATTAAAGGCCCTTTTCCTATTTCAAAAGTTTTAGTTTTCGAGGGTAATAGCTACGTATGTTGAAAAAATGAAGATATTAGACTATTTTATGATTGCACATGGTAAAGAATGTGATTAAAGGCTCTTTTCCTATTTCAAAAGTTTTAGTTTTCGAGGGTAATAGCTACTTATGTTGAAAAAATGAAGATATTAGACTATTTTATGATCGCACATGGTAAAGAATGTGATTAAAGGCTCTTTTCCTATTTCAAAAGTTTTAGTTTTCGAGGGTAATAGCTACGTATGTTGGAAAAATGAAAATATTAGACTATTTTATGATTGCACATGGTAAAGAATGTGCTTTAAGGCTCTTTTCCTATGTCAAAAGTTTTAGTTTTCGAGGGTAATAGCTACGTATGTTGAAAAATGAAGATATTAGACTATTTTATGATTGCAAATGGTAAAGAATGTGCTTTAAAGCCTCTTTTCCTATTCCAAAAGTTTTAGTTTTCGAGGGTAATAGCTACGTATGTTGAAAAAATGAAGATATTAGACAATTTTATGATTGCACATGGTAAAAAATGTGATTAAAGGCTCTTTTCCTATGTCAAAAGTTTTAGTTTTCGAGGGTAATAGCTACCTATGTTGAAAAAATGAAGATATTAGACTATTTTATGATTGCAAATGGTAAAGAATGTGAGTAAAGGCTCTTTTCCTATGTCAAAAGTTTTAGTTTTCGAGGTTAATAGCTACGTATGTTGAAAAAATGAAGATATTAGACTATGTTATGATTGCAAATTGTAAAGAATGTGATTAAAGGCTCGTTTCCTATGTCAAAAGTTTTAGTTTTCGATGGTAATAGCTACGTATGTTGAAAAAATGAAGATATTAGACTATTTTATGATTGCGCATGGTAAAGAATGTGATTAAAAGCTCTTTTCCTATTTCAAAAGTTTTAGTTTTCGAGGGTAATCGCTAGGTATGTTGAAAAAATGAAGATATTAGACTATTTTATGATTGCACATGGTAAAGAATGTGATTAAAGGCGCTTTTCCTATTTCAAAAGTTTTAGTTTTCGAGGGTAAGCTACGTATGTTGAAAAAATGAAGATATTAGACTATTTTATGATTGCACATGGTAAAGAATGTGATTAAAGGCGCTTTTCCTATTTCAAAAGTTTTAGTTTTCGAGGGTAAGCTACGTATGTTGAAAAAATGAAGATATTAGACTATTTTATAATTGCAAATGGTAAAGAATGTGATTAAAGGCTCTTTTCCTATGTCAAAAGTTTTAGTTTTCGAGGGTAATAGCTACGTATGTTGAAAAAATGAAGATATTAGACTATTTTATGATTGCACATGGTAAAGAATGTGATTAAAGGCTCTTTTCCTATGTCAAAAGTTTTAGTTTTTGAGGGTAATAAATACGTATGTTGAAAAAATGAAGATATTAGACTATTTTATGATTGCAAATGGTAAAGAATGTGATTAAAGGCTCTTTTCCTATGTCAAAAGTTTTAGTTTTTGAGGGTAATAGCTACGTATGTTGAAAAAATGAAGATATTAGACTATTTTATGATTGCAATTGGTAAAGAATGTGATTAAAGGCTCTTTTTCTATGTCAAAAGTTTTAGTTTTCGAGGGTAATAGCTACGTATGTTGAAAAAATGAAGATATTAGACTATTTTATGATTGCACATGGTAAAGAATGTGATTAAAGGCTCTTTTCCTATTTCAAAAGTTTTAGTTTTCGAGGGTAATAGCTACGTATGTTGAAAAAATGAAGATATTAGACTATTTTATGATTGCACATGGTAAAGAATGTGATTAAAGGCTCTTTTCCTATTTCAAAAGTTTTAGTTTTCGAGGATATTAGCTACGTATGTTTAAAAAATTAAGATATTAGACTATTTTATGATTGAAAATGGTAAAGAATGTGATTAAAGGCTCTTTTCCTATCTCAAAAGTTTTAGTTTTCGAGGGTAATAGCTAAGTATGTTGAAAAAAAAGAAGATCTTAGACTATTATATGATTGCACATGGTAAAGAATGTGCTTAAAGGCTCTTTTCCTATGTCAAAAGTTTTAGTTTTCGAGGGTAATAAATACGTATGTTGAAAAAATGAAGATATTAGACTATTTTATGATTGCAAATGGTAAAGAATGTGATTAAAGGCTCTTTTCCTATGTCAAAAGTTTTAGTTTTTGAGGGTAATAGCTATGTATGTTGAAAAAATGAAGATATTAGACTATTTTATGATTGCAATTGGTAAAGAATGTGATTAAAGGCTCTTTTTCTATGTCAAAAGTTTTAGTTTTCGAGGGTAATAGCTACGTATAATGAAAAAATGAAGATATTAGACTATTTTATGATTGCACATGGTAAAGAATGTGATTAAAGGCTCTTTTCCTATTTCAAAAGTTTTAGTTTTTGAGGGTAATAGCTACGTATGTTGAAAAAATGAAGATATTAGACTATTTTATGATTGCACATGGTAAAGAATGTGATTAAAGGCTCTTTTGCTATTTCAAAAGTTTTAGTTTTCGAGGATATTAGCTACGTATGTTTAAAAAATGAAGATATTAGACTATTTTATGATTGAAAATGGTAAAGAATGTGATTAAAGGCTCTTTTCCTATCTCAAAAGTTTTAGTTTTCGAGGGTAATAGCTAAGTATGTTGAAAAAAATGAAGATATTAGACTATTATATGATTGCACATGGTAAAGAATGTGATTAAAGGCTCTTTTCCTATGTCAAAAGTTTTAGTTTTCGAGGATAATAGCTACGTATGTTGGAAAAATGAAGATATTAGACTATTTTATGATTGCACATGGTAAAGAATGTGCTTAAAGGCTCTTTTCCTCTGTCAAAAGTTTTAGTTTTCGAGGGTAATAGCTACGTATGTTGAAAAAATGAAGATGTTAGACTATTTTATGATTGCAAATGGTAAAGAATGTGATTAAAGGCTCTTTTCCTATGTCAAAAGTTTTAGTATTCGAGGGTAATAACTACGTATGTTGAAAAAATGAAGATATTAGACCATTTTATGATTGCAAATGGTAAAGAATGTGATTAAAGGCTCTTTTCCTATGTCAAAAGTTTTAGTTTTCGAGGGTAATAGCTACGTATGTTGAAAAAATGAAGATATTAGACTATTTTATGATTGCAAATGGTAAAGAATGTGATTAAAGGCTCTTTTCCTATGTCAAAAGTTTTAGTTTTCGAGGGTAATAGCTACGTATGTTGGAAAAATGAAGATATTAGACTATTTTATGATTGCACATGGTAAAGAATGTGCTTAAAGGCTCTTTTGCTATGTCAAAAGTTTTAGTTTTCGAGGGTAATAGCTACGTATGTTGAAAAAATGCAGATATTAGACTATTTTATGATTGCAAATGGTAAAGAATGTGATTAAAGGCTCTTTTCCTATGTCAAAAGTTTTAGTTTTCGAGGGTAATAGCTACATATGTTGAAAAAATGAAGATATTAGACTATTTTATGATTGCAAATGGTAAAGAATGTGATTAAAGGCTCTTTTCCTATGTCAAAAGTTTTAGTTTTCGAGGATAATAGCTACGTATGTTAAAAAAATGAAGGTATATGACGACGGGGCAATCATTAAAATCATTAGGTACAACTAAAAAAACTAAAAAAAGGTAAAAAACTAAAAACTAAAAAAAAAGACCAATTCAAAAACGAGTGTATATACAGACCGGGACACCGGGGCACAAATGACGACCGGGACACCGGGACATAGGAAGCGCCCGAACCAACTAGATGTTAGGGTGGCGCGAACCTACAATGGCAACAGTCAAGGAAGCTGCTTAAAAAAAGCTGCTTAAAAAAAGCTTCCAAAACTGAAGCTCCAGCACAAAAAAAATAAAAAGAAAAGAGAAAAAACTAAAAAAACTAAAAAAGAAAGGTAAAAACCAAAAAAACTAAAAAGAAAAAAAGGGGAAAAACACAAAAATTCATTTCATCATATACCAATTGAAAAACAAATGTATATACAAACCAAGACACCGGGACACAAATGACGACCGGGACACAGGGAATATAAATGAAGATTGCAAATGCTAATCAAATTGGGAATTGATTACGACCGGGACAAAGGGAGTATAAATGACGACATAAGTGAAGACGACATAAAAACGACGACATACAATATAAACGACGACATATAAATGAAGGACATAAGTAAAAAAAAATAAAAAAACTAAAAAAAAGGTAAAAACTACAAAAAAATAAAAAAAAGGGGAAAAACAAAAAAAAATATTTCATCATTTACCGATTCAAAAACGAATGTATATACAGACCGGGACACAAATGACGACCGGGACAGGGAATATAAATGATGACCGGGACACAACTGCAACAGGGACGCTGGGGGCACAGGGGGATATATAAATGACGACGGGGCAATCGTTAAAATCATTAGGTATAGCTAAAAAAAACTAAAAAAAGGTAAAAAACTAAAAACTAAAAAAAAGACCAATTCAAAAACGAGTGTATATACAGACCGGGACACCGGGACACAAATGACGACCGGGACACCGGGACACAGGAAGCGCCCGAACCAACTAGATGTTAGGGTGAAGCGAACCTACAATGGCAACAGTCAAGGAAGCTGCTAAAAAAAAGCTGCTTACAAAAATAGCTTCCAAAACTGAAGCTCCAGCACAAAAAAAAAATAAAAAGAAAAGAGAAAAAACTAAAAAAACTAAAAAAAAGTAAAAACCAAAAAAAAACTAAAAAGAAAAAAAGGGGAAAAACACAAAAATTTATTTCATCATATACCAATTGAAAAACAAATGTATATACAGACCAAGACACCGGGACACAAATGACGACTGGGACACAGGGAATATAAAGGACGACCGGGACACTCAAAGAGAAATTACAGACTGGGACACCGGGACACAAATGACGACCAGGACACAGGGAATATAAATGACGACCGGGACACAGGGACACACGTATTCAGATCTATACCTCATGATTCTAATGATTGCCCTTGAGCTTTGTTGATGGTGATTGCTAATCGACTATTCCCCGTGTCGCCGTCGTTACTTATATATCCCCCTGTGCCCCCTGGCGTCCCCGTTGTAGTTGTGACCCTGTGTCCCGGTCGTCATTTATATTACCTGTGTCCCGGTCGTCATTTGTGTCCCGGTGTCCCAGTCTGTGATTTCGCTTTGAGGGTCTGGGGCGTCCTTTATATACCTTGTGTCCCGGTCGTCATTTGTGTCCCGGTGTCCCGGTCTGTATATACATTCGTTTTTGAATTGGTCTTTTTTTTAGGTTTTAGTTTTTTACCTTTTTTTTAGTTTTTTTACTTATACCTCATGATTCTAATGATTGCCCTTGAGCTTTGTTGATGGTGATTGCAAATACTAATCAAATTGGGAATTGATTACGACCGGGACACAGGGAGTATAAATGACGACATAAGTTAAGACGACATAAAAACGACGACATACAATATAAACGACGACATATAAATGAAGAACATAATTAAAAAAATAAAAACTAAAAAAACTAAAAAAAAAGGTAAAAACTACAAAAAAACTAGAAAGAAAAAAGGGGAAAAACAAAAAAATTATTTCATCATTTACCGATTCAAAAACGAATGTATATACAGACCGGGACACAAATGACTACCGGGACCCAGGGAATATAAATGATGACCGGGACACAACTGCAACAGGGACACTGGGGGGCACAGGAGGATATATAAATGACGACGGGGCAATCATTAAAATCATTAGGTATAACTAAAAAAACTAAAAAAAGGTAAAAAACTAAAAACTAAAAAAAGACCAATTCAAAAACGAGTGTATATACAGACCAGGACACAAATGACGACTGGGACACCGGGACATGGGAAGCGCCCGAACCAACTAGATGTTAGGGTGGCGCGAACCTACAATGGCAACAGTCAAGGAAGCTGCTTAAAAAAAGCTGCTTAAAAAAATAGCTTCCAAAACTGAAGCTCCAGCACAAAAAAAAATAAAAAGAAAAGAGAAAAAACTAAAAAAACTAAAAAAAAGGTAAAAACAAAAAAAAACTAAAAAGAAAAATGGGGAAAAACACAAAAATTTATTTCATCATATACCAATTGAAAAACAAATGTATATACAGACCAAGACACCGGGACACAAATGACGACTGGGACACAGGGAATATAAATGACGACCGGGACACTTAAAGAGAAATTACAGACTGGGACACCGGGACACAAATGACGACCAGGACACAGGGAATATAAATGACGATCGGGACACAGCGACACACGTATTCAGATCTATACCTCATGATTCTAATGATTGCCCTTGAGCTTTGTTGATGGTGATTGCTAATCGACGATTCCCCGTGTCGCCGTTGTTACTTATATATCCCCCTGTGCCCCCCGGCGTCCCCGTTGTAGTTGTGACCCTGTTTCCCGGTCGTTATTTATATTCCCTGTGTCCCGGTCGTCATTTGTGTCCCGGTTTCCCAGTCTGTGATTTCTCTTTGAGGGTCTGGGGCGTCATTTATATTCCTTGTGTCCCGGTCGTCATTTGTGTCCCGGTGTCCCGGTCTGTATATACTTTCGTTTTTGAATTGGTCTTTTTTTTAGGTTTTAGTTTTTTACCGACCGGGACACAAATGACGACCGGGACAGGGAATATAAATGATGACCAGGACACAACTGCAACAGGGACGCTGTTGTCCCTGACCGGGGACGCCCTGCGTCCCGGTCGTCATTTGTGTCCCGGTCTGTATATACATTCGTTTTTTAATCGGTAAATGATGAAATGATTTTTTTTTTGTTTTTCCCCTTTTTTTAGTTTTTTTGTAGTTTTTACTTTTTTTTAGTTTTTTTAGTTTTTTTTTACTTATGTCCTTCATTTATATGTCGTCGTTTATATTGTATGTCGTCGTTTTTATGTCGTCTTCACTTATGTCGTCATTTATACTCCCTGTGTCCCGGTCGTAATCAATTCCCAATTTGATTAGCATTTGCAATCACCATCAACAAAGCTCAAGGGCAATCATTAGAATCATGAGGTATAACTAAAAAAACTAAAAAAAAGGTAAAAAACTAAAACCTAAAAAAAAGACCAATTCAAAAACGAATGTATATACAGACCGGGATACCAGGACACAAATGACGCCCCAGACCCTCAAAGAGAAATCACAGACTGGGACACCGGGAAAAAAATGACGACCGGGACACAGGGAATATAAATGACGACCGGGACACAGGTTCACAACTACAACGGGGACGCCGGGGGGCACAGGGGGATATATAAGTAACGACGGCGACACGGGGAATCGTCGATTAGCAATCACCATCAACAAAGCTTAACGGCAATCATTAGAATCATGAAGTATAGATCTGAATACGTGTGTCCCTTTGTCCCGGTCGTCATTTATATTCCCTGTGTCCTGGTCGTCATTTGTGTCCCGGTGTCCCAGTCTGTAATTTCTCTTTGAGTGTCCCGGTCGCCATTTATATTCCCTGTGTCCCGTTCGTCATTTGTGTCCCGGTGTCTTGGTCTGTATATACATTTGTTTTTCAATTGGTATATGATGAAATAAATTTTTGTGTTTTTCCCCTTTTTTTCTTTTTAGTTTTTTTTTGGTTTTTACCTTTTTTATAGTTTTTTTAGTTTTTTCTCTTTTCTTTTTATTTTTCTTTTGTGCTGGAGCTTCAGTCTTGGAAGCTTTTTTTTAAGCAGCTTTTTTTTATGCAGCTTCCTTGACTGTTGCCATTGTAGGTTCGCGCCACACTAACATCTAGTTTTTTCGGGCGCTTCCTGTGTCCCGGTGTCCCAGTCGTCATTTGTGTCCCGGTGTCCCGGTCTGTATATACACTCGTTTTTGAATTGGTCTTTTTGTAGTTTTTAGTTTTTTACCTTTTTTTAGTTTTTTTAGTTATACCTAATGATTTTAATGACTGCCCCGTCTCCATTTATATATCCCCCTGTGCCCCCCAGCGTCCCTGTTGCAGTTGTGTCCCGGTCATCATTTATATTCCCTGCGTCCCGGTCGTCATTTGTGTCCCGGTCTGTATATACATTCGTTTTTGAATCGGTAAATGATGAAATAATTTTTTTGTTTTTCCCCTTTTTTCTTTTTAGTTTTTTTGTAGTTTTTACCTTTTTTTTAGTTTTTTTAGTTTTTTTTTTACTTATGTCCTTCATTTATATGTCGTCGTTTATATTGTATGTCGTTGTTTTTATGTCGTCTTCACTTATGTCGTCATTTATACTCCCTGTGTCCCGGTCATAATCAATTCCCAATTTGATTAGTATTTGCAATCACCATCAACAAAGCTCAAGGGCAATCATTAGAATCATGAGGTATAACTAAAAAAACTAAAAAAAAGGTAAAAAACTAAAATATAAAAAAAAGACCAATTCAAAAACGAATGTATATACAGACCGGGACACCGGGACACAAATGACGACCGGGACACAAGGAATATAAATGACGCCCCAGACCCTCAAAGAGAAATCACAGACTGGGACACCGGGACACAAATGACGACCGGGACACAGGAAATATAAATGGCGACCGGGACACAGGGTCACAACTACAACGGGGACGCCGGGGGGCACAGGGGGATATATAAGTAACGACGGCGACACGGGGAATCGTCGATTAGCAATCACCATCAACAAAGCTCAAGGGCAATCATTAGAATCATGAGGTATAGATCTGAATACGTTTGTCCCTGTGTACCGGTCGTCATTTATATTCCCTGTGTCCTGGTCGTCATTTGTGTCCCGGTGTCCCAGTCTGTAATTTCTCTTTGAGTGTCCCGGTCGTCATTTATATTCCCTGTGTCCCGGTCGTCATTTGTGTCCCGGTGTCTTGGTCTGTATATACATTTGTTTTTCAATTGGTATATGATGAAATAAATTTTTGTGTTTTTCCCCTTTTTTCTTTTTATTTTTTTTTTGGTTTTTACCTTTTTTTTTAGTTTTTTCTCTTTTCTTTTTATTTTTTTTGGTGCTGGGTGCGCCTAAACTCACCCATTGGACGTGGCTGAGCCATCAAAGCTATTCTTTTGAGCCATCAAAGCTATTCTTTTGAGCCATCAAATTCTTTTTGAGCCATCAAAGCTATTCAGTTTTGGAAGCTATTTTTTTAAGCAGCTTTTTTTAGCAGCTTCCTTGACTGTTGCCATTGTAGGTTCGCGCCACCCTAACATCTAGTTGGTTCGGGCGCTTCCTGTGTCCCGGTATCCCGGTCGTCATTTGTGTCCCGGTGTCCCGGTCTGTATATACACTCGTTTTGAATTGGTCTTTTTTTTAGTTTTTACCTTTTTTTAGTTTTTTTAGTTATAACTAATGATTTTAATGATTGCCCCGTCGTCATTTATATATCCCCCTGTGCCCCCCAGTGTCCCTGTTGCAGTTGTGTCCCGGTCATCATTTATATTCCCTGCGTCCCGGTCGTCATTTGTGTCCCGGTCTGTATATACATTCGTTTTTGAATCGGTAAATGATGAAATAATTTTTTTTGTTTTTCCTCTTTTTTCTTTTTAGTTTTTTTTGTAGTTTTTACCTTTTTTTAGTTTTTTTTAGTTTTTTTTTTTTACTTATGTCCTTCATTTATATGTCGTCGTTTATATTGTATGTCATCGTTTTTATGTCGTCTTCACTTATGTCGTCATTTATACTCCCTGTGTCCCGGTCGTAATCAATTCCCAATTTGATTAGTATTTGCAATCACCATCAACCAAGCTCAAGGGCAATCATTAGAATCATGAGGTATAACTAAAAAAACTAAAAAAAAGGTAAAAAACTAAAACCTAAAAAAAAGACCAATTCAAAAACGAATGTATATACAGACCGGGACACCGGGACACAAATGACGACCGGGACACAAGGAATATAAATGACGCCCAAGACCCTCAAAGAGAAATCACAGACTGGGACACCGGGACACAAATGACGACCGGGACACAGGGAATATAAATGACGACCAGGACACAGGGTCACAACTAAACGGCAATCATTAGAATCATGAAGTATAGATCTGAATACGTGTGTCCCTGTCTCCCGGTCGTCATTTATATTCCCTGTGTCCTGGTCGTCATTTGTGTCCCGGTGTCCCAGTCTGTAATTTCTCTTTGAGTGTCCCGGTCGTCATTTATATTCCCTGTGTCCCGTTCGTCATTTGTGTCCCGGTGTCTTGGTCTGTATATACATTTGTTTTTCAATTGGTATGTGATGAAATAAATTTTTGTGTTTTTCCCCTTTTTTTCTTTTTAGTTTTTTTTTAGTTTTTACCTTTTTTTTAGTTTTTTTAGTTTTTTCTCTTTTCTTTTTATCTCTAATGATTGCCCTTGAGCTTTATTGATGGTGATTGCAAATACTAATCAAATTGGGAATTGATTACGACCGGGACACAGGGAGTATAAATGACGACATAAGTGAAGACGACATAAAAACGACGACATACAATATAAACGACGAAATATAAATGAAGAACATAAGTAAAAAAAAACTAAAAAAACTAAAAAAAAGAGGTTAAAAACTACAAAAAAACTAAAAAGAAAAAATGGGAAAAACAAAAAAAATATTTCATCATTTACCGATTCAAAAACGAATGTATATACAGACCGAGACACAAATGACGACCGGGACAGGGAATATAAATGATGACCGGGACACAACTGCAACAGGGACGCTGGGGGGTACAGGGGGATATATAAATGACGACGGGGCAATCGTTAAAATCATTAGGTATAACTAAAAAAACTAAAAAAGGTAAAAAACTAAAAACTAAAAAAAAGACCAATTCAAAAACGAGTGTATATACAGACCGGGACACCGGGACACAAATGACGACCGGGACACCGGGACACAGGAAGCGCCCGAACCAACTAGATGTTAGGGGGGCGCGAACCTACAATGGCAACAGTCAAGGAAGCTGCTAAGAAAAGCTGTTTAAAATAATAGCTTCCAAAACTGAAGCTCCAGCACAAAAAAAAAATAAAAAGAAAAGAGAAAAAACTAAAAAAACTAAAAAAAAGGTAAAAACCAAAAAAAAAACTAAAAAGAAAAAAAGGGGAAAAACACAAAAATTTATTTCATCATATACCAATTGAAAAACAAATGTATATACAGACCAAGACACCGGGACACAAATGACGACCGGGACACAGGGAATATAAAGGACGACCGGGACACTCAAAGAGAAATTACAGACTGGGACACCGGGACACAAATGTCGACCAGGACACAGGGAATATAAATGACGACCGGAGAACAGGGACACACGTTTTCAGATCTATACCTCATGATTCTAATGATTGCTCTTGAGCTTTGTTGATGGTGATTGTTAATCGACGATTCCCCGTGTCGCCGTCGTTACTTATATATCCCCCTGTGCCCCCCGTCGTCCCCGTTGTAGTTGTGACCCTGTGTCCCGGTCGTCATTTATATTCCCTGTGTCCCGGTTGTCATTTGTGCCCCGGTGTCCCAGTCTGTAATTTCTCTTTGAGGGTCTGGGGCGTCATTTATATTCCTTGTGTCCCGGTCGTCATTTGTGTCCCGGTGTCCCGGTCTGTATATACATTCGTTTTTGAATTGGTGTTTTTTTTAGGTTTTAGTTTTTACCTTTTTTTAGTTTTTTTAGTTATACCTCATGATTCTAATGATTGCCCTTGAGCTTTGTTGATGGTGATTGTAAATACTAATCAAATTGGGAATTGATTACGACCGGGATACAGGGAGTATAAATGACGAAAAAAGTGAAGACGACATAAAAAAGACGACATACAATATAAACGACGACATATAAATGAAGGACATAAGTAAAAAAAAAACTAAAAAAACTAAAAAAAAGGTAAAAACTACAAAAAAACTAAAAAGAAAAAAGGGGAAAAACAAAAAAAAATTATTTCATCATTTACCGATTCAAAAACGAATGTATATACAGACCGGGACACAAATGACGACCGGGACGCAGGGAATATAAATGATGACCGGGACACAACTGCAACAAGGACGCTGGGGGGCACAGGGGGATATATAAATGACGACGGGGCAATCATTAAAATCATTAGGTATAACTAAAAAAACTAAAAAAAGGTAAAAAACTATAAACATATACAGACCGGGACACCGGGAAACAATTGACGACCGGGACACAAGGAATATAAATGACACCCCAGACCCTAAAAGAGAAATCACAGACTGGGACACCGGGACACAAATGACGACCGGGACACAGGGAATATAAATGACGACCAGGACACAGGGTCACAACTACAACGGGGACGCCGGGGGGGCACAGGTGGATATATAAGTAACGACGGCGACACGGGGAATCGTCGATTAGCAATCACCATCAACAAAGCTCAAGGGCAATCATTAGAATCATGAGGTATAGATCTGAATACGTGTGTCCCTGTGTCCCAGTCGTCATTTATATTCCCTGTGTCCTGGTCGTCATTTGTTTCCCGGTGTCCCAGTCTGTAATTTCTCTTTTAGTGTCCCGGTCGTCATTTATATTCCCTGTGTCCCGGTCATCATCTGTGTCCCGGTGTCTTGGTCTGTATATATATTTGTTTTTCAATTGGTATATGATGAAATAAATTTTTGTGTTTTTCCAATTTTTTTCTTTTTATTTTTTTTTTTGGTTTTTACCTTTTTTTTTAGTTTTTTTAGTTTTTTCTCTTTTCTTTTTATTTTTTTTGTGCTGGAGCTTCAGTTTTGGAAGGTATTTTTTTAAACAGCTTTTTTTTAGCAGCTTCCTTGACTGTTGCCATTGTAGGTTCGCGCCACCCTAACATCTAGTTGGTTCGGGTGCTTCATGTGTCCCGGTGTCCCGGTCGTCATTTGTGTCCCGGTGTCCCGGTCTGTATATACACTCGTTTTTGAATTGGTCTTTTTTTTTAGTTTTTAGTTTTTTACCTTTTTTTAGTTTTTTTAGTTTTACCTAATGATTTTAATGATTGCCCCCGTCGTCATTTATATATCCCCCTGTGCCCCCCAGCGTCCCTGTTGCAGTTGTGTCCCGGTCATCATTTATATTCCCTGCGTCCCGGTCGTCATTTGTGTCCCGGTCTGTATATACATTCGTTTTTGAATCGGTAAATGATGAAATGATTTTTTTGTTTTTCCCCTTTTTTTTAGTTTTTTTGTAGTTTTTACCTTTTTTTTAGTTTTTTTAGTTTTTTTTTACTTATGTCCTTCATTTATGTGTCGTCGTTTATATTGTATGTCGTCGTTTTTATGTCGTCTTCACTTATGTCGTCATTTATACTCCCTGTGTCCCGGTCGTAATCAATTCCCAATTTGATTAGCATTTGCAATCACCATCAACAAAGCTCAAGGGCAATCATTAGAATCATGAGGTATAACTAAAAAAACTAAAAAAAGGTAAAAAACTAAAACCTAAAAAAAACACCAATTCAAAAACGAATGTATATACAGACCGGGACACCGGGACACAAATGACGCCCCAGACCCTCAAAGAGATATCACAGACTGGGACACCGGGACACAAATGACGACCGGGACACAGGGAATATAAATGACGACCGGGACACAGGTTCACAACTACAACGGGGACGCCGGGGGGTACAGGGGGATATATAAGTAACGACGGCGACACGGGGAATCGTCGATTAGCAATCACCATCAACAAAGCTCAAGGGCAATCATTAGAATCATGAGGTATAGATCTGAATACGTGTGTCCCTTTGTCCCGGTCGTCATTTATATTCCCTTTGTCCTGGTCGTCATTTGTGTCCCGGTGTCCCAGTCTGTAATTTCTCTTTGAGTGTCCCGGTCGTCATTTATATTCCCTGTGTCCCGGTCGTCATTTGTGTCCCGGTGTCTTGGTCTGTATATACATTTGTTTTTCAATTGGTATATGATGAAATAAATTTTTGTGTTTTTCCCCTTTTTTTCTTTTTAGTTTTTTTTTTGTTTTTACCTTTTTTTTAGTTTTTTTAGTTTTTTCTCTTTTCTTTTTATTTTTTTTAAGCTGGAGCTTCAGTTTTGGAAGCTTTTTTTTAAGCAGCTTTTTTTAAGCAGCTTCCTTGACTGTTGCCATTGTAGGTTCGCACCAAACTAACATCTAGTTGGTTCGGGTGCTTCCTGTGTCCCGGTGTCCCATTCGTCATTTGTTTCCCGGTGTCCCGGTCTGTATATACACTCGTTTTTGAATTGGTCTTTTTGTAGTTTTTAGTTTTTTACCTTTTTTTAGTTTTTTTAGTTATACCAAATGATTTTAATGATTGCCCCGTCGTCATTTATATATCCCCCTGTGCCCCCAGCGTCCCTGTTGCAGTTGTGTCCCGGTCATCATTTATATTCCCTGCGTCCCGGTCGTCATTTGTGTCCCGGTCTGTATATACATTCGTTTTTGAATCGGTAAATGATGAAATAATTTTTTTGTTTTTCCCCTTTTTTCTTTTTAGTTTATTTGTAGTTTTTACCTTTTTTTTTAGTTTTTTGAGTTTTTTTTTTACTTATGTCCTTCATTTATATGTCGTCGTTTATATTGTATGTCGTCGTTTTTATGTCGTCTTCACTTATGTCGTCATTTATACTCCCTGTGTCCCGGTCATAATCAATTCCCAATTTGATTAGTATTTGCAATCACCATCAACAAAGCTCAAGGGCAATCATTAGAATCATGAGGTATAACTAAAAAAACTAAAAATGAAGATAAAAAACTAAAACCTAAAAAAAAGACCAATTCAAAAACGAATGTATATAGAGACCGGGACACTGGGACACAAATGACGACCGGGACACAAGGAATATAAATGACGCCCCAGACCCTCAAAGAGAAATCACAGACTGGGACACCGGGACACAAATAACAACCGGGACACAGGGAATATAAATGACAACCGGGACACAGGGTCACAACTACAACGGGGACGCCGGGGGGCACAGTGGGATATATAAGTAACGACGGCGACACGGGGAATCGTCGATTAGCATTCACCATCAACAAAGCTCAAGGGAAATCATTAGAATCATGAGGTATAGATCTGAATATGTTTGTCCCTGTGTCCCGGTCGTCATTTATATTCCCTGTGTCCTGGTCGTCATTTGTGTCCCGGTGTCATAGTCTGTAATTTCTCTTTGAGTGTCCCGGTCGTCATTTATATTCCCTGTGTCCCGGTCGTCATTTGTGTCCCGGTGTCTTGGTCTGTATATACATTTGTTTTTCAATTGGTATATGATGAAATAAATTTTTGTGTTTTTCCCCTTTTTTTCTTTTTAGTTTTTTTTTGGTTTTTACCTTTTTTTAGTTTTTTTAGTTTTTTCTCTTTTCTTTTTATTTTTTTTTGTGCTGGAGCTTCAGTTTTGGAAGCTATTTTTTTAATCAGCTTTATTTTAGCAGCTTCCTTGATTGTTGCCATTGTAGGTTCGCGCCACCCTAACATCTAGTTGGTTCGGGTGCTTCCTGTGTCCCGGTGTCCCGGTCGTCATTTGTGTCCTGGTGTCCCGGTCTGTATATAAACTCGTTTTTGAATTGGTCTTATTTTTAGTTTTTTACCTTTTTTTAGTTTTTTTAGTTATACCTAATGATTTTAATGATTGCCCCGTCGTCATTTATATATCCCCCTGTGTCCCCCAGCGTCCCTGTTGCAGTTGTGTCCCGGTCATCATTTATATTCCCTGCTTCCCGGTCGTCATTTGTGTCCCGGTCTGTATATACATTCGTTTTTGAATCGGTAAATGATGAAATAATTTTTTTTGTTTTTCCCTTTTTTCTTTTTAGTTTTTTTTTGTAGTTTTTACCTTTTTTTAGTTTTTTTAGTTTTTTTTCTAAACTAAACTAAAACCTAAGAAAAAGACCAATTCAAAAACGAATGTATATACAGACCGGGACACCGGGACACAAATGACGACCGGGACACAAGGAATATAAATGACGCCCCAGACCCTCAAAGAGAAATCACAAACTGGGACACCGGGACACAAATGACGACCGGGACACAGGGAATATAAATGACGACCGGGACACAGGGTCACAACTACAACGGGGACGCCGGGGGGCGCAGGGGGATATATAAGTAACGACGGCGACACGGGGAATCGTCGATTAGCAATCACCATCAACAAAGCTCAAGGGCAATCATTAGAATCATGAGGTATAGATCTGAATACGTTTGTCCCTGTGTCCTGGTCGTCATTTATATTCCCTGTGTCCTGGTCGTCATTTGTGTCCCGGTGTCCCAGTCTGTAATTTCTCTTTGAGTGTCCCGGTCGTCATTTATATTCCCTGTGTCCCGGTCGTCATTTGTGTCCCGGTGTCTTGGTCTGTATATACATTTGTTTTTCAATTGGTATATGATGAAATAAATTTTTGTGTTTTTCCTCTTTTTTTCTTTTTAGTTTTTTTTTGGTTTTTACCTTTTTTTTTAGTTTTTTCTCTTTTCTTTTTATTTTTTTTTGTGCTGGAGCTTCAGTTTTGGAAGCTATTTTTTTAAGCAGCTTTTTTTAGCAGCTTCCTTGACTGTTGCCATTGTAGGTTCGCGCCACCCTAACATCTAGTTGGTTCGGGCGCTTCCTGTGTCCCGGTATCCCGGTCGTCATTTGTGTCCCGGTGTCCCGGTCTGTATATACACTCGTTTTTGAATTGGTCTTTTTTTTAGTTTTTAGTTTTTTACCTTTTTTTAGTTTTTTTTAGTTATACCTAATGATTTTAATGATTGCCCCGTCGTCATTTATATATCCCCCTGTGCCCCCCAGCGTCCCTGTTGCAGTTGTGTCCCGGTCATCATTTATATTCCCTGCGTCCCGGTCGTCATTTGTGTCCCGGTCTGTATATACATTCGTTTTTGAATCGGTAAATGATGAAATAATTTTTTTGTTTTTCCCCTTTTTTCTTTTTAGTTTTTTTGTAATTTTTACCTTTTTTTTAGTTTTTTTAGTTTTTTTTTTTACTTATGTCCTTCATTTATATGTCGTCGTTTATATTGTATGTCGTCGTTTTTATGTCGTCTTCACTTATGTCGTCATTTATACTCCCTGTGTCCCTGTCGTAATCAATTCCCAATTTGATTAGTATTTGCAATCACCATCAACAAAGCTCAAGGGCAATCATTAGAATCTTGAGGTATAACTAAAAAAACTAAAAAAAGGTAAATAACTAAAACCTAAAAAAAAGACCAATTCAAAAACGAATGTATATACAGACCAGGACACCGGGACACAAATGACGACCGGGACACAAGGAATATAAATGACGCCCCAGACCCTCAAAGAGAAATCACAGACTGGGACACCGGGACACAAATGACGACCGGGACACAGGGAATATAAATGACGACCGGGACACAGGGTCACAACTACAACGGGGACGCCGGGGGGCACAGGGGGATATATAAGTAACGACGGCGACACGGGGAATCGTCGAATAGCAATCACCATCAACAAAGCTCAAGGGCACTCATTAGAATCATGAGGTATAGATCTGAATAACATCTAGTTGGTTCGGGCGCTTCCTGTGTCCCGGTGTCCCAGTCCTCATTTGTGTCCCGGTGTCCCGGTCTGTATATACACTCGTTTTTGAATTGTTTTTTTTTTAGTTTTTAGTTTTTTACCTTTTTTTAGTTTTTTTTAGTCATACCTAATGATTTTAATGATTGCCCCGTCGTCATTTATATATCCCCCTGTGCCCCCCAGCGTCCCTGTTGTAGTTGTGTCCCGGTCATCATTTATATTCCCTGCGTCCCGGTCGTCATTTGTGTCCCGGTTTGTATATACATTTGTTTTTGAATCAGTAAATGATGAAATAATTTTTTTTTGTTTTTCCCCTTTTTTCTTTTTAGTTTTTTTGTAGTTTTTACCTTTTTTTTTAGTTTTTTTAGTTTTTTTTTACTTATGTCCTTCATTTATATGTCGTCGTTTAAATTGTATGTCGTCGTTTTTATGTCGTCTTCACTTATGTCGTCATTTATACTCCCTGTGTCCCGGTCGTAATCAATTCCCAATTTGATTAGTATTTGCAATCACCATCAACAAAGCTCAAGGGCAATCATTAGAATCATGAGGTATAACTAAAAAAACTAAAAAAAAGGTAAAAAACTAAAACCTAAAAAAAAGACCAATTCAAAAACGAATGTATATACAGACCGGGACACCGGGACACAAATGACGACCGGGACACAAGGAATATAAATGACGCCCCAGACCCTCAAAGAGAAATCACAGACTGGGACACCGGGACACAAATGACGACCGGGACACAGGGAATATAAATGACGACCGGGACACAGGGTCACAACTACAACGGGGAAGCCGGGGGGCACAGGGGGATATATAAGTAACTACGGCGACACGGGGAATCGTCGATTAGCAATCACCATCAACAAAGCTCAAGGGCAATCATTAGAATCATGATTTATAGATCTGAATACGTGTGTCCCTGTGTCCCGGTCGTCATTTATATTCCCTGTGTCCTGGTCGTCATTTGTGTCCCGGTGTCCCAGTCTGTAATTTCTCTTTGAGTGTCCCGGTCTTCATTTATATTCCCTGCGTCCCGGTCGTCATTTGTGTCCCGGTCTGTATATACATTCGTTTTTGAATCGGTGAATGATGAAATAATTTTTTTTGTTTTTCCCCTTTTTTCTTTTTAGTTTTTTTGTAGTTTTTACCTTTTTTTTAGTTTTTTTAGTTTTTTTTTTAATTATGTCCTTCATTTATATGTCGTCGTTTATATTGTATGTCGTCGTTTTTATGTCGTCTTCACTTATGTCGTCATTTATACTCCCTGTGTCCCGGTCGTAATCAATTCCCAATTTGATTAGTATTTGCAATCACCATCAACAAAGCTCAAGGGCAATCATTAGAATCATGAGGTATAACTAAAAAAAACTAAAAAAAAGGTAAAAAACTAAAATCTAAAAAAAAGACCAATTCAAAAACGAATGTATATACAGACCGGGACACCGGGACACAAATGACGACCGGGACACAGGGAATATAAATGACGACCAGGACACAGGGTCACAACTACAACGGGGAAGCCGGGGGGCACAGGGGGATATATAAGTAACTACGGCGACACGGGGAATCGTCGATTAGCAATCACCATCAACAAAGCTCAAGGGCAATCATTAGAATCATGATTTATAGATCTGAATACGTGTGTCCCTGTGTCCCAGTCGTCATTTATATTCCCTGTGTCCTGGTCGTCATTTGTGTCCCGGTGTCCCAGTCTGTAATTTTTCTTTGAGTGTCACGGTCGTCATTTATATTCCCTGTGTCCCGGTCGTCATTTGTGTCCCGGTGTCTTGGTCTGTATATACATTTGTTTTTCAATTGGTATATGATGAAATAAATTTTGTGTTTTTCCCCTTTTTTTCTTTTTAGTTTTTTTTTGGTTTTTACCTCTTTTTTTAGTTTTTTTTAGTTTTTTCTCTTTTCTTTTTATTTTTTTGGTGCTGGAGCTTCAGTTTTGGAAGCTATTTTTTTAAGCAGCTTTTTTTAGCAGCTTCCTTGACTGTTGCCATTGTAGGTTCGCGCCACCCTAACATCTAGTTGGTTCGGGCGCTTCCTGTGTCCCGGTGTCCCGGTCGTCATTTGTGTCCCGGTGTCCCGGTCTGTATATACACTCGTTTTTGAATTGGTGTTTTTTTAGTTTTTAGTTTTTACCTTTTTTTAGTTTTTCTAGTTATACCTAATGATTTTAATGATTGCCCCGTCGTCATTTATATATCCCCCTGTGCCCCCCAGCGTCCCTGTTGCAGTTGTGTCCCGGTCATCATTTATATTCCCTTCGTCCCGGTCATCATTTGTGTCTCGGTCTGTATATACATTCGTTTTTGAATCGGTAAATGATGAAATTTTTTTTTTTGTTTTTCCCGTTTTTTCTTTTTAGTTTTTTTGTAGTTTTTACCTTTTTTTAGTTTTTTTAGTTTTTTTTTTTACTTATGTCCTTCATTTATATGTCGTCATTTATATTGTATGTCGTCGTTTTTATGTCGTCTTCACTTATGTCGTCATTTATACTCCCTGTGTCCCGGTCGTAATCAATTCCCAATTTGATTAGTATTTGCAATCACCATCAACAAAGCTCAAGGGCAATCATTAGAATCATGAGGTATAACTAAAAAAACTAAAAAAAGGTAAAAAACTAAAACCTAAAAAAAAGACCAATTCAAAAACGAATGTATATACAGACCGGGACACCGGGACACAAATGACGACCGGGACACAAGGAATATAAATGACGCCCCAGAACCTCAAAGAGAAATCACAGACTGGGACACCGGGACACAAATGAAGACCGGGACACAGGGAATATAAATGACGACCGGGACACAGGGTCACAACTACAACGGGGACGCCGGGTGGCACAGGGGGATATATAAGTAACGACGGCGACACGGGGAATCGTCGATTAGCAATCACCATCAACAAAGCTCAAGGGCAATCATTAGAATCATGAGGTATATAATCAAGGAGGTATAGATCTGAATACGTGTGTCCCTGTGTCCCGGTCGTCATTTATATTCCCTGTGTCCTGGTCGTCATTTGTGTCCCGGTGTCCCAGTCTGTAATTTCTCTTTGAGTGTTCTGGTCGTCATTTATATTCCCTGTGTCCCGGTTGTCATTTGTGTCCCGGTGTCTTGGTCTGTATATACATTTGTTTTTCAATTGGTATATGATGAAATAAATTTTTGTGTTTTTTTTCTTTTTTTCTTTTTGTTTTTTTTTTGGTTTTTACCTTTTTTTTAGTTTTTTTAGTTTTATCTCTTTTCTTTTTATTTTTTTTGTGCTGGAGCTTCAGTTTTGGAAGCTATTTTTTTAAGCAGCTTTTTTTTAGCAGCTTCCTTGACTGTTGCCATTGTAGGTTCGCGCCACCCTAACATCTAGTTGGTTCGGGCGCTTCCTGTGTCCCGGTGTCCCGGTCGTCATTTGTGTCCCGGTGTCCCGGTCTGTATATACACTCGTTTTTGAATTGGTCTTTTTTTTTTAGTTTTTTACCTTTTTTTAGTTTTTTTAGTTATACCTAATGATTTTAATGATTGCCCTGTCGTCATTTATATATCCCCCTGTGCCCCCCCAGCGTCCCTGTTGCAGTTGTGTCCCGGTCATCATTTATATTCCCTGCGTCCCGGTCGTCATTTGTGTCCCGGTCTGTATATACATTCGGTTTTGAATCGGTGAATGATGAAATATTTGTTTTTGTTTTTCCCCTTTTTTCTTTTTAGTTTTTTTGTAGTTTTTACCTTTTTTTTAGTTTTTTTAGTTTTTTTTTTTTACTTATGTCCTTCATTTATATGTCGTCGTTTATATTGTATGTCGTCGTTTTTATGTCGTCTTCACTCATGTCGTCACTTATACTCCCTGTGTCCCGGTCGTAATCAATTCCCGATTTGATTAGTATTTGCAATCACCATCAACCAAGCTCAAAGGCAATCATTAGAATCATGAGGTATAACTAAAAAAACTAAAAAAAAAGGTAAAAAACTAAAACCTAAAAAAGACCAATTCAAAAACGAATGTATATACAGACCGGGACACCGGGACACAAATGACGACCGGGACACAAGGAATATAAATGACGCCCCAGACCCTCAAAGAGAAATCACAGACTGGGACACCGGGACACAAATGACGACCGGGACACAGGGAATATAAATGACGACCGGGACACAGGGACACACGTATTTAGATGTGTTTTTCCCCTTTTTTTCTTTTTAGTTTTTTTTTGGTTTTTACCTTTTTTTTAATTTTTTTAGTTTTTTCTCTTTTCTTTTTTTTTGTGCTGGAGCTTCAGTTTTGGAAGCTATTTTTTTAAACAGCTTTTTTTTAGCAGCTTCCTTGACTGTTGCCATTGTAGGTTCGCGCCACCCTAACATCTAGTTGGTTCGGGCGCTTCCTGTGTCCCGGTGTCCTGGTCGTCATTTGTGTCCCGGTGTCCCGGTCTGTATATACACTCGTTTTTGAATTGGTCTTTTTTTTTAGTTTTTAGTTTTTTACCTTTTTTTAGTTTTTTAGTTATACCTAATGATTTTAATGATTGCCCCGTCGTCATTTATATATCCCCCTGTGCCCCCCAGCGTCCCTGTTGCAGTTGTGTCCCGGTCATCATTTATATTCCCTGCGTCCCGGTCATCATTTGTGTCCCGGTCTGTATATACATTCGTTTTTGAATCGGTAAATGATGAAATAATTTTTCCCCTTTTTTCTTTTTAGTTTTATTGTAGTTTTTACCTTTTTTTTAGTTTTTTTTTTTTTTTTTTAATTATGTCCTTCATTTATATGTCGTCGTTTATATTGTATGTCGTCGTTTTTATGTCGTCTTCACTTATGTCGTCATTTATACTCCCTGTGTCCCGGTCGTAATCAATTCCCAATTTGATTAGTATTTGCAATCACCATCAACAAAGCTCAAGGGCAATCATTAGAATCATGAGGTATAACTAAAAAAACTAAAAAAAAAGGTAAAAAACTAAAACCTAAAAAAAAGACCAATTCAAAAACGAATGTATATACAGACCGGGACACCGGGACACAAATGACGACCGGGACACAAGGAATATAAATGACGCCCCAGACCCTCAAAGAGAAATCACAGACTGGGACACCGGGACACAAATGACGACCGGGACACAGGGAATATAAATGACGACCGGGACACAGGGTCACAACTACAATGGGGACGCCGGGGGGCACAGGGGGATATATAAGTAACGACGGCGACACGGGGAATCGTCGATTAGCAATCACCATCAACAAAGCTCAAGGGCAATCATTAGAATCATGAGGTATAGATCTGAATACGTGTGTCGCTCTGTCCCGGTCGTCATTTATATTCCCTGTGTCCTGGTCGTCATTTGTGTCCTGGTGTCACAGTCTGTAATTTCTCTTTGAGTGTCCCGGTCGTCATTTATATTCCCTGTGTCCCGGTCGTCATTTGTGTCCCGGTGTCTTGGTCTGTATATACATTTGTTTTTCAATTGGTATATGATTAAATAGATTTTTGTGTTTTTCCCCTTTGTTTCTTTTTAGTTTTTTTTTTTGGTTTTCACCTTTTTTTAGTTTTTTTAGTTTTTTCTCTTTTCTTTTTATTTTTTTTTGTGCTGGAGCTTCAGTTTTGGAAGCTATTTTTTAAGCAGCTTTTTTTTAGCAGCTTCCTTGACTGTTGCCATTGTAGGTTCGCGCCACCCTAACATCTAGTTGGTTCGGGCGCTTCCTGTGTCCCGGTGTCCCGGTCGTCATTTGTGTCCCGGTGTCTTGGACACAAATGACGACCGGGACACAGGGAATATAAATGACGACCGGGACACAGGGTCACAACTACAACGGGGACGCCGGGGGGCACAGGGGGATATATAAGTAACGACGGCGACACGGGGAATCGTCGATTAGCAATCACCATCAACAAAGCTCAAGGGCAATCATTAGAATCATGAGGTATTGATCTGAATACGTGTGTCCCTGTGTCCCAGTCGTCATTTATATTCCCTGTGTCCTGGTCGTCATTTGTGTCCCGGTGTCCCAGTCTGTAATTTCTCTTTGAGTGTCCCGGTCGTCATTTATATTCCCTGTGTCCCGGTCCCCATTTGTGTCCCGGTGTCTTGGTCTGTATATACATTTGTTTTTCAATTGGTATATGATGAAATAAATTTTATGTTTTTCCCCTTTTTTTCTTTTTAGTTTTTTTTTGGTATTTACCTTTTTTTAGTTTTTTTAGTTTTTTCTCTTTTCTTTTTTTTTTGCTGCAGCTTCAGTTTTGGAACCTATTTTTTTAAGCAGCTTTTTTTTAGCAGCTTCCTTGACTGTTGCCATTGTAGGTTCGCGCCACCCTAACATCTAGTTGGTTCGGGCTCTTCTTGTGTCCCGGTGTCCCGGTCGTCATTTGTGTCCCGGTGTCCCGGTCTGTATATACACTCGTTTTTGAATTGGTCTTTTTTTAGTTTTTAGTTTTTTACCTTTTTTTAGTTTTTTTAGTTATACCTAATGATTTTAATGATTGCCCCGTCGTCATTTATATATCCCCCTGTGCCCCCCAGCGTCCCTGTTGCAGTTGTGTCCCGGTCATCATTTATATTCCCTGCGTCCCGGTCGTCATTGGTGTCCCGGTCTGTATATAAATTCGTTTTTGAATCGGTAAATGATGAAACAATTTTTTTTGTTTTTCCCCTTTTTTCTTTTTAGTTTTTTTTGTAGTTTTTACCTTTTTTTTAGTTTTTTAGTTTTTTTTTTTTACTTATGTCCTTCATTTATAAGTCGTCGTTTATATTGTATGTCGTCGTTTTTATGTCGTCTTCACTAATGTCGTCATTTATACTCCCTTTGTCCCGGTCGTAATCAATTCCCAATTTGATTAGTATTTGCAATCACCATCAACAAAGCTCAAGGGCAATCATTAGAATCATGAGGTATATCTAAAAAAACTAAAAAAAGGTAAAAAACTAAAACCTAAAAATAAGACCAATTCAAAAACGAATGTATATACAGACCGGGACACCGGGACACAAATGACGACCGTGACACAAGGAATATAAATGACGCCCCAGACCCTCAAAGAAAAATCACAGACTGGGACACCGGGACAGAAATGACGACCGGGACACAGGGAATATAAATGACGACCGGGACACAGGGTCACAACTACAACGGGGACGCCGCGGGGCACAGGGGGATATATAAGTAACGACGGCGACACGGGGAATCGTCGATTAGCAATCACCATCAACAAAGCTCAAGGGCAATCATTAGAATCATGAGGTATAGATCAAAATACGTGTGTCCCTGTGTCCCAGTCGTCATTTATATTCCCTGTGTCCTGGTCGTCATTTGTGTCCCGGTGTCCCAGTCTGTAATTTCTCTTTGAGTGTCCGGGTCGTCATTTATATTCCCTGTGTCCCGGTCGTCATTTGTGTCCCGGTGTCTTTGTCTGTATATACATTTGTTTTTCAATTGGTATATGATGAAATAAATTTTTGTGTTTTTCCCCTTTTTTTCTTTTTAGTTTTTTTTTGGTTTTCACCTTTTTTTTAGTTTTTTTAGTTTTTTCTCTTTTCTTTTTTTTTGTGCTGGAGCTTCAGTTTTGGAAGCTATTTTTTTAAACAGCTTTTTTTTAGTAGCTTCCTTGACTGTTGCCATTGTAGGTTCGCGCCACCCTAACATCTAGTTGGTTCGGGCGCTTCCTGTGTCCCGGTCGTCATTTGTGTCCCGGTGTCCCGGTTTGTATATACACTCATTTTGAATTGGTCTTTTTTTTTAGTTTTTGTTTTTTACCTTTTTTTAGTTTTTTTAGTTATACCTAATGATTTTAATGATTGCCCCGTCGTCATTTATATATCCCCCTGTGCCCCCCAGCGTCCCTGTTGCAGTTGTGTCCCGGTCATCATTTATGTTCCCTGCGTCCCGGTCGTCATTTGTGTCCTGGTCTGTATATACATTCGTTTTTGAATCGGTAAATGATGAAATAATTTTTTTTGTTTTTCCCCTTTTTTCTTTTTAGTTTTTTTGTAGTTTTTACCTTTTTTTTAGTTTTTTAGTTTTTTTTTTTTACTTATGTCCTTCATTTATATGTCGTCGTTTATATTGTATGTCTTCGTTTTTATGTCGTCTTCACTTATGTCGTCATTTATAATTCAAAAACGAATGTATATACAGACCGGGACACCGGGACACAAAAAACGACCGGGACACATTGAATATAAATGACGACCGGGACACAGGGAGTATAAATGACGACCGGGACACAGGGTCACAACTACAACGGGGACGCCGGGGGGCACAGGGGGATATATAAGTAACGACGGCGACACGGGGAATCGTCGATTAGCAATCACCATCAACAAAGCTCAAGGGCAATCATTAGAATCATGAGGTATAGATCTGAATACGTGTGTCCCTGTGTCCCAGTCGTCATTTATATTCCCTGTGTCCTGGTCGTCATTTGTGTCCCGGTGTCCCAGTCTGTAATTTCTCTTTGAGTGTCCCGGTCGTCATTTATATTCCCTGTGTCCCGGTCGTCATTTGTGTCCCGGTGTCTTGGTCTGTATATACATTTGTTTTTCAATTGGTATATGATGAAATAAATTTTTGTGTTTTTCCCCTTTTTTTCTTTTTGTTTTTTTTTTGGTTTAACTTTTTTTTAGTTTTTTCTCTTTTCTTTTTTTTGTGCTGGAGCTTCAGTTTTGGAAGCTATTTTTTTAAGCAACTTTTTTTTAGCAGCTTCCTTGACTGTTGCCATTGTATGTTCGCGCCACCCTAACATCTATTTGGTTCGGGAGCTTCCTTTGTCCCGGTGTCCCGGTCGTCATTTGTGTCCCGGTCTGTATATACATTCGTTTTTGAATTGGTCTTTTTTTTGTTTTTAGTTTTTTACCTTTTTTTAGTTTTTTTAGTTATACCTAATGATTTTAATGATTGCCCCGTCGTCATTTATATATCCCCCTGTGCCCCCCGGCGTCCCTGTTGCAGTTGTGTCCCGGTCATCATTTATATTCCCTGCGTTCCGGTCGTTATTGTGTCCCGGTCTGTATATACATTCGTTTTTGAATCAGTAAATGATGAAATAATTTTTTTTTGTTTTTCCCCTTTTTTCTTTTTAGTTTTTTTGTAGTTTTTACCTTTTTTTTAGTTTTTTTATTTTTTTTTTACTTATGTCCTTCATTTATATGTCGTCGTTTATATTGTATGTCGTCGTTTTTATGTCGTCTTCACTTATGTCGTCATTTATACTCCCTGTGTCCGGGTCGTAATCAATTCCCAATTTGATTAGTATTTGCAATCACCATCAACAAAGCTCAAGGGCTATCATTAGAATCATGAAGTATAAATAAAAAAACTAAAAAACTAAAAAAAAGACCAATTCAAAAACGAATGTATATACAGACCGGGACACCGGGACACAAATGACGACCAGGAAACAAGGAATATAAATGACGCCCCAGACCCTCAAAGAGAAATCACAGACTGGAACACCGGGACACAAATGACGACCGGGATACAGGGAATATAAATGACGACCGGGACACAGGGTCACAACTACAACGGGGACGTCGGGGGGCACAGGGGGATATATAAGTAACGACGGCGACACGGGGAATCGTCGATTAGCAATCACCATCAACAAAGCTCAAGGGCAATCATTAGAATCATGAGGTATAGATCTAAATACGTGTGTCCCTGTGTCCCGGTCGTCATTTATATTCCCTGTGTCCTGGTCGTCATTTGTGTCCCGGTGTCCCAGTCTGTAATTTCTCTTTGAGTGTCCCGGTCATCATTTATATTCCCTGTGTCCCGGTCGTCATTTGTGTCCCGGTGTCTTGGTCTGTATATACATTTGTTCTTCAATTGGTATATGATGAAATAAATTTTTGTGTTTTTCCCCTTTTTTTCTTTTTAGTTTTTTTTGGTTTTTACCTTTTTTTTTAGTTTTTTTAGTTTTTTCTCTTTTCTTTTTATTTTTTTTTTGTGCTAGAGCTTCAGTTTTGGAAGCTATTTTTTTAAGCAGCTTTTTTTAGCAGCTTCCTTGACTGTTGCCATTGTAGGTTCGCGCCACCCTAACATCTAGTTGGTTCGGGCGCTGCCTGTGTCCCGGTGTCCCGGTCGTCATTTGTGTCCCGGTGTCCCGGTCTGTATATACAATCGTTTTTGAATTGGTCTTTTTTTTTTAGTTTTTAGTTTTTTACCTTTTTTTAGTTTTTTACCTTTTTTTTAGTTTTTTTAGTTATACCTAATGATTTTAATGATTGCCCCGTCGTCATTTATATATCCCCCTGTACCCCCCAGCGTCCCCGTTGCAGTTGTGTCCCGGTCATCATTTATATTTCCTGCTTCCCGGTCGTCATTTGTGTCCCGGTCTGTATATACATTCGTTTTTGAATCGGTAAATGATGAAATAATTTTTTTGTTTTTCCCCTTTTTTCTTTTTAGTTTTTTTGTAGTTTTTACCTTTTTTTTAGTTTTTTTAGTTTTTTTTTTACTTATGTCCTTCATTTATATGTCGTCGTTTATATTGTATGTCGTCGTTTTTATGTCGTCTTCAGTTATGTAGTCATTTATACTCCCTGTGTCCCGGTCGTAATCAATTCCCAATTTGATTAGTATTTGCAATCACCATCAACAAAGCTCAAGGGCAATCATTAGAATCATGAGGTATAACTAAAAAAACTAAAAAAAGGTAAAAAACTAAAACCTAAAAAAAAGACCAATTCAAAAATGAATGTATAGACAGACCGGGACAACGGGACACAAATGACCACCGGGACACAAGGAATATAAATGACGCCCGGGACCCTCAAAGAGAAATCACAGACTGGGACACCGGGACACAAATGACGACCGGAACACAGGGAATATAAATGATGACCGGGAAACAGGGTCACAACTACAACGGGGACGCCGGGGGGCACAGGGGGATATATAAGTTACGACGGCGACACGGAGAATCGTCGATTAGCAATCACCATCAATAAAGCTCAAGGGCAATCATTAGAATCATGAGGTATAGATCTGAATACGTGTGTCCCTGTGTCCCGGTCGTCATTTATATTCCCTGTGTCCTGGTCGTCATTTGTGTCCCGGTGTCCCAGTCTGTAATTTCTCTTTGAGTGTCCCGGTCGTCATTTATATTCCCTGTGTCCCGGTCGTTATTTGTGTCCCGGTGTCTTGGTCTGTATATACATTTGTTTTTCAATTGGTATATGATAAAATAAATTTTTGTGTTTTTCCCCTTTTTTTCTTTTTAGTTTTTTTTTTGGTTTTTACCTTTTTTTTAGTTTTTTTAGTTTTTTCTCTTTTCTTTTTATTTTTTTTTGTGCTGGAGCTTCAGTTTTGGAAGCTATTTTTTTAAGCAGCTTTTTTTTAGCAGCTTCCTTGACTGCTGCCATTGTAGGTTCAAGCCACCCTAACATCTAGTTGGTTCGGGCGCTTCCTGTGTCCCGGTGTCCCGGTCGTCATTCGTGTCCCGGTGTCCCGGTCTGTATATACACTCGTTTTTGAATTGGTCTTTTCTTTTAGTTTTTAGTTTTTTACCTTTTTTTAGTTTTTTTAGTTATACCTAATGATTTTAATGATTGCCCCGTCGTCATTTATATATCCCCCTGTGCCCCCTAGCGTCCCTGTTGCAGTTGTGTCCCGGTCATCATTTATATTCCCTGCGTCCCGGTCGTCATTTGTGTCCCGGTCTGTATATACATTCGTTTTTGAATCGGTAAATGATGAAATAATTTTTTTTGTTTTTCCCCTTTTTTCTCTTTAGTTTTTTTGTGGTTTTTACCTTTTTTTTAGTTTTTTTAGTTTTTTTTTTTTTGCTTATGTCCTTCATTTATTTGTCGTCGTTTATTTTGTATGTCGTCGTTTTTATGTCGTCTTCACTTATGTCGTCATTTATACTCCCTGTGTCCCGGTCGTAATCAATTCCCAATTTGATTAGTATTTGCAATCACCATCAACAAAGCTCAAGGGCAATCATTAGAATCATGAGGTATAACTAAAAAAACTAAAAAAAAGGTAAAAAACTAAAACCTAAAAAAAAGACCAATTCAAAAACGAATGTATATACAGACCGGGACACCGGGACACAAATGACGACCGAGACACAAGGAATATAAATGACGCCCCAGACCCTCAAAGAGAAATCACAGACTGGGACACCGGGACGCAAATGACGACCGGGACACAGGGAATATAAATGACGACCGGGACACAGGGACACAACTACAACGGGGACGCCGGGGGGCACAGGGGGATATATAAGTAACGACGGCGAAACGGGGAATCGTCGATTAGCAATCACCATCAACAAAGCTCAAGGGCAATCATTAGAATCATGAGGTATAGATCTGAATACGGATTGTTTTCCCATGGACTATTATATTTTGTATGTTCAAGAGTCGATAAACCTGAGAATCTATTTATATGCACAGACAATGGGACAGCGAAGAATGTTGTATATTTGCAAGTTTTACGTAGTTAAAATATATATATATATATATATATATATATATATATATATCTATCTATATTCACAGGTGGGACATAGGGACACAACTACAATGGCGTGTAACTAATATGGCGCTTAACGACTTACGCGCGGGGGGGGGCTTGGGGGGGCGCGAAGCGCCCCCACCAACTAGTATTAAATAAACTTTACGTATAATAATTTTTACATTTTTTCCACCTAAGCTCTTAAACAGCAAAGAAGTAAAAATATTTACAAAATGAAAAGTAATTGTATGCTATTCTTTTTGGTTGAAGGTATATTCATCAATATCTATATGTCTGTTTACTCCTGATCATCCCTCAGCAAATATTTCTAAATTTTCTTACCAGAAAACGATCTCTATTATTACAGAGAATGCTCCTATAAAACGACCTTGTAACTATAACATCCGATTTCGCCCAGGAAAGATATGCCTAATACTCTCTCTTATGTTCAGATAAACAATGAAAACCACAAGATGCAAGAAGACATTTATTGTTGTATGCTCACTTTGATGAGGTTCATCCGCATCAGTACTGACAGATATCTAAAACTAAAGGATAAAATATGCTTAGATAATGAGCTCAAATCAGCATACTAATTTATAGAAAAAAGCTGTCTAGCAATGCAGAGTGAAAATCCATCATTAACAGTAGAATTCTGCCCAGTCAGAAACTAGTTAGCTATGGTTGAGGTTGTCAAATGAAAAAGGATTGCCCTGTCAAATCCAGAAAAAAAATTTTAATTGCACTTCATAATATATTTATGCTGTCCATCTCAACAAAAAGTTCATTCACTAATTTATTTGGCTTGGATGAACAAATCCATTGAGCTATTCATCAGAAACTGTGAAGTTTGTAACCTATCACAGAAGTCTAAACCGAAAAAAATTCTTCCTCCAGCATGAAATGCCCACCCTTAGGAGGATGTTGGAGTTGATCTCTTCCAACTTGATAGTAAATATCTTATGGTCACTGTAGACTATTTCAGTAGTTATGTTGCGATTGATCTACATGAGACCAATGCCTATTCAACTAAAGTACCTGAATGTCTGAAGGAAGTTTTTCCAGACATGGCAATTCCTTCACCCATCACCTCAGACAATTGCCTACAGTTCCATTGAGATGTATTGAAAAGTTCTATTAAAAAAATGGGGCATAGATAGCTGAATTTCGACCCCACACTGCCCCCTGTCTAATACCCTTTTAGAAAAGGCAAGTCATAATTCCAAAACTATAATAGGGACACACAAAAATTCAAAAACGATAAATACCTTGCACTTCTAGAACACAGAGAAATCCTGTTTGATGTCATTGCATCTCCAGTATTGCTCATATGAACAAGAACTTGAGATTTATCCTACATTGTACTAATTAACATCTAAAGCATAGAATAGTATCACAACCTGTATTTATAGATGCAAGAACAGAGGCACAAGAACGACAGAAATCTACTATAATCTTAAAACTAAGCTACAAAAATTATACCAACAGGGCAGTCTATTAGAATTCCTGAAACAGATGGTACTTGGCAGAAAGCCAGCATCACTGACAAATTGCATAGTTGAGACTCCAAATGACAAACAGCAGAGGTAGAACCAAAAAGAATTGAGACTCTCTGCAGAAGACAATATTAATGTCCCCCTTCTCCCCCCCCCCAAAAAAAAAAATTGCATCAGAAGGAAGTGGATAAGAATCCATCAAACTATAAAATCCATACAAATAATTCCCCATTACCTACAGTCAAAGAAAATATTGCAACCAAAATCCCAATAACAATAATTCTCAGCCTCACAGGATTACAGATTCTAGAAAAGAGACAACAGCAATTATTGATACAGGGAAATTACAACCAGAGGTAGCAGACAAATTAAACCACCATCAAGACTTAACTCGTGACTTCCCTTTTCAAAAGAAGAAATATGTAATGTCCTGGCTCCTTTGAATGGAGTGCTTTTCATAATTGTGCTGCATTAACTTACTTATTTGTGATATAGTTGCTTTACTTATGTCGTAGTCGCAAATGTCTTAATTGGTTGAGTTATCATAGGAGGGTAAGACCAGAGTTAGGAAAAATAATTTGAAAATAGGAAATCAGTGGTAATTATAGAAGAGCTGCACTATGATGGAACTGCACAGAGATAACAGGCCAAGACTAAAAAGTATGAGTAATTACTTTCCCGTGAACTTAGTCTTATACCAACCAGAGGTGTTACTCAAACAGAGGTGTGATATAGTTGCTTTACTTATGCTGTAATTATTTCAAGTGTTGTGACCTGGCTTTAAATAAAATGCTTAGATGCATCTGCATTTAAAGATTGTCAGTTTTATTCTTTTCTCTTTATTTTTCATATATTCTAGGGCTCATTCCAGGACCATCAGGAGGGATGGGGAAGTGTACATCGTCAGAAAAGAAGCCATGACATTTAGAAAGAACGTTAAATAAGGAATCTAATGGCACTATATTTATTTGTTTTTATTTAACATATTTCCTTTAGAAATGGTCAACCACTGAAGTAATAATAAAGAATAACCCTTGGAAGAATATAGATCCTTAATTAGGTTGCATTAGAGGGTATCAGCCTAGGATTTCTTCTCTCCAGAAGGAAACATGCTAAAAATAAAGCGATTCTTACTCATAATATGCTCAGAAGTTTTTACTCAAACAGATCCTCTAGGTATACTACAGTAATTCACTTTTTTTTATAAATAAAAGAATTTTTACAATGGGCAAGTCCACATGAAGTTAACAAATTAAATATGTTTTACAACCCTGACCTAGTCTTCATTACCTGACACGTGAGCGGCAACACGTGAAATAGGCAATAGCCCCCAGCAGCTTTGGAAGATAGTATCGAAGCTAACAAAGTAACAACGAAACATGTGAAACTCGTTGGAATAAAATTTCAAATTTACGTTGCATTTATGGGTTTCAGTTTAGGAATTTTTTTTAGTTTAGCTCAAAAATTTTACTTCAACATACTCTATAGGCAGAGACTATTGTCATTCACTTTTCATATATATAAGATAACTTTTACAATGGGTAACAAATTAACCAACACAATGAAAATATTTTTACGACCTTGAACTCATTTGTCATTATAAGGTCAAACAGCAACACGTACAGAGATAAAAAGTTGCCCCCAACAGCTATGGAAGAGTTTCAATGCTAATACTAGGTTCGTCTTTGCAAATCTAACACGGTCAATATCGCTGCCTGAAAAAAAAAACATTTTTCCTCACATTTTTCTGATGATCCACCTCTGTGTGAAGCTACGAATAAAGACGTTATCCACCACCATATGTCAAAACTTAAGTTTTCGAGGGTAATAGCTATGTATGTTGAAAAAATGAAGATACTAGACTATTTTTTGATTGCAAATGGTAAAGAATGTGATTAAAGGCTCTTTTCCTATTTCAAAAGTTTTAGTTTTCGAGGGTAATAGCTATGTCTGTGGAAAAAATGAAGATATTAGACTATTTTATAATTGCACATGGTAAAGAATGTGATTAAAGGCTCTTTTCCTATTTCAAAAGTTTTAGTTTTCGAGGGTAAAAGCTACGTATGTTGAAAAAATGAAGATATTAGACTATTTTATGATTGCAAATGGTAAAGAATGTGATTAAAGGCTCTTTTCCTATTTCAAAAGTTTTAGTTTTCGAGGGTAATAGCTACGTATGTTGAAAAAATCAAGATATTAGACTATTTTATGATTGCAAATGGTAAAGAATGTGATTAAAGGCTCTTTTCCTATTTCAAAAGATTTAGTTTACGGGGGTAAGAGCTACGTATGTTGAAAAAATGAAGATATTAGACTATTTTATGATTGCAAATAGTAAAGAATGTGATTAAAGGCTCTTTTCCTATGTCAAAAGTTTTAGTTTTCGAGGGTAATAGCTACGTATGTTGAAAAAATGAAGATATTAGACTATTTTATGATTGCAAATGGTAAAGAATGTGATTAAAGGCTCTTTTCCTATTTCAAAAGTTTTAGTTTTCGGGGGTAATAGCTACGTATGTTGAAAAAATGAAGATATTAGACTATTTTATGATTGCAAATGGTAAAGAATGTGATTAAAGGCTCTTTTCCTATGTCAAAAGTTTTAGTTTTCGAGGGTAATAGCTACGTATGTTGAAAAAATGAAGATATTAGACTATTTTATGATTGCAATGGTAAAGAATGTGATTAAAGGCTCTTTTCCTATGTCAAAAGTTTTAGTTTTCGAGGGTAATAGCTACGTATGTTGAAAAAATGAAGATATTAGACTATTTTATGATTGCAAATGGTAAAGAATGTGATTAAGGGCTCTTTTCCTGTCAAAAGTTTTAGTTTTCGAGGGTAACAGCTACGTATGTTGAAAAAATGAAGATATTGGACTATTTTATGATTGCAAATGGTAAAGAATGTGATTAAAGGCTCTTTTCCTATTTCAAAAGTTTTAGTTTTCGAGGGTAATAGCTACGTATGTTGAAAAAATGAAGATATTAGACTATTTTATGATTGCAAATTGTAGAGAATGTGATTAAAGGCTCTTTTCCTATTTCAAAAGTTTTAGTTTTTGTGGGTAATAGCTACGTATGTTGAAAAAATGAAGATATTAGACTATTTTATGATTGCAAATGGTAAAGAATGTGATTAAAGGCTCTTTTCCTATGTCAAAAGTTCTAGTTTTCGAGAGTATAGCTACGTATGTTGAGAAAATGAAGATATTAGACTATTTTTTGATTGCACATGGTAAAGAATGTGATTAAAGGCTCTTTTCCTATTTCAAAAGTTTTAGTTTTCGAGGGTAATAGCTACGTATGTTGAAAAAAATGATGATATTAGACTATTTTATGATTGCAAATGTAAAGAATGTGATTAAAGGCTCTTTTCCTATTTCAAAAGTTTTAGTTTTCGAGGGTAATAGCTACGTATGTTAAAAAAATGAATATATTAGACTATTTTATGATTGCAAATGGTAAAGAATGTGATTAAAGGCTCTTTTCCTATGTCAAATGTTTTAGTTTTCGAGGGTAATAGCTATGTATGTTGAAAAAAATTAAGATATTAGACTATTTTATGATTGCACATGGTAAAGAATGTGATTAAAGGCTCTTTTCCTATTTCAAACGTTTTAGTTTTCGAGGGTAATAGCTACGTATGTTGAAAAAATGAAGATATTAGACTATTTTATGATTGCACATGGTAAAGAATGTGATTAAAGGCTCTTTTCCTATTTCAAAAGTTTTAGTTTTCGAGGGTAATAGCTACGTATGTTGAAAAAATGAAGATATTAGACTATTTTATGATTGCAAATGGTAAAAAATGTGATTAAAGGTTCTTTTCCTATTTCAAAAGTTTTAGTTTTCGAGGGTAATAGCTACGTATGTTGAAAAAATGAAGATATTAGACTATTTTATGATTGCACATGGTAAAGAATGTGATTAAAGGCTCTTTTCCTATTTCAAAAGTTTTAGTTTTCGAGGGTAATAGCTACGTATGTTGAAAAAATGAAGATATTAGACTATTTTATGATTCCAAATGGTAAAGAATGTGATTAAAGGCTCTTTTCCTATTTCAAAAGTTTTAGTTTTCGAGGGTAATAGCTACGTATGTTGAAAAAATGAAGATATTAGACTATTTTATGATTGCAAATGGTAAAGAATGTGATTAAAGGCTCTTTTCCTATGTCAAAAGTTTTAGTTTTCGAGGGTAATAGCTACGTATGTTGAAAAAATGAAGATATTAGACTATTTTATGATTGCAAATGGTAAAAAATGTGATTAAAGGTTCTTTTCCTATTTCAAAAGTTTTAGTTTTCGAGGGTAATAGCTACGTATGTTGAAAAAATGAAGATATTAGACTATTTTATGATTGCACATGGTAAAGAATGTGATTAAAGGCTCTTTTCCTATTTCAAAAGTTTTAGTTTTCGAGGGTAATAGCTACGTATGTTGAAAAAATGAAGATATTAGACTATTTTATGATTGCAAATGGTAAAGAATGTGATTAAAGGCTCTTTTCCTATTTCAAAAGTTTTAGTTTTCGGGGGTAATAGCTACGTATGTTGAAAAAATGAAGATATTAGACTATTTTATGATTGCAAATGGTAAAGAATGTGATTAAAGGCTCTTTTCCTATGTCAAAAGTTTTAGTTTTCGAGGGTAATAGCTACGTATGTTGAAAAAATGAAGATATTAGACTATTTTATGATTGCAAATGGTAAAGAATGTGATTAAAGGCTCTTTTCCTATTTCAAAAGTTTTAGTTTTCGGGGGTAATAGCTACGTATGTTGAAAAAATGAAGATATTAGACTATTTTATGATTGCAAATGGTAAAGAATGTGATTAAAGGCTCTTTTCCTATGTCAAAAGTTTTAGTTTTCGAGGGTAATAGCTACGTATGTTGAAAAAATGAAGATATTAGACTATTTTATGATTGCAAATGGTAAAGAATGTGATTAAAGGCTCTTTTCCTATTTCAAAAGTTTTAGTTTTCGGGGGTAATAGCTACGTATGTTGAAAAAATGAAGATATTAGACTATTTTATGATTGCAAATGGTAAAGAATGTGATTAAAGGCTCTTTTCCTATGTCAAAAGTTTTAGTTTTCGAGGGTAATAGCTACGTATGTTGAAAAAATGAAGATATTAGACTATTTTATGATTGCAATGGTAAAGAATGTGATTAAAGGCTCTTTTCCTATTTCAAAAGTTTTAGTTTTCGAGGGTAATAGCTACGTATGTTGAAAAAATGAAGATATTAGACTATTTTATGATTGCAAATGGTAAAGAATGTGATTAAAGGCTCTTTTCCTATTTCAAAAGTTTTAGTTTTCGAGGGTAATAGCTACGTATGTTGAAAAAATGAAGATATTAGACTATTTTATGATTGCACATGGTAAAGAATGTGATTAAAGGCTCTTTTCCTATTTCAAAAGTTTTAGTTTTCGAGGGTAATAGCTACGTATGTTGAAAAAATGAAGATATTAGACTATTTTATGATTGCAAATGGTAAAGAATGTGATTAAAGGCTCTTTTCCTATGTCAAAAGTTTTAGTTTTCGAGGGTAATAGCTACGTATGTTGAAAAAATGAAGATATTAGACTATTTTATGATTGCACATGGTAAAAAATGTGATTAAAGGCTCTTTTCCTATTTCAAAAGTTTTAGTTTTCGAGGGTAATAGCTACGTATGTTGAAAAAATGAAGATATTAGACTATTTTATGATTGCAAATGGTAAAGAATGTGATTAAAGGCTCTTTTCCTATTTCAAAAGTTTTAGTTTTCGAGGGTAATAGCTACGTATGTTGAAAAAATGAAGATATTAGACTATTTTATGATTGCAAATGGTAAAGAATGTGATTAAAGGCTCTTTTCCTATTTCAAAAGTTTTAGTTTTCGAGGGTAATAGCTACGTATGTTGAAAAAAATGAAGATATTAGACTATTTTATGATTGCACATGGTAAAGAATGTGATTAAAGGCTCTTTTCCTATTTCAAAAGTTTTAGTTTTCGAGGGTAATAGCTACGTATGTTGAAAAAATGAAGATATTAGACTATTTTATGATTGCAATGGTAAAGAATGTGATTAAAGGCTCTTTTCCTATTTCAAAAGTTTTAGTTTTCGAGGGTAATAGCTACGTATGTTGAAAAAATGAAGATATTAGACTATTTTATGATTGCAAATGGTAAAGAATGTGATTAAAGGCTCTTTTCCTATTTCAAAAGTTTTAGTTTTCGAGGGTAATAGCTACGTATGTTGAAAAAATGAAGATATTAGACTATTTTATGATTGCAAATGGTAAAGAATGTGATTAAAGGCTCTTTTCCTATTTCAAAAGTTTTAGTTTTCGAGGGTAATAGCTACGTATGTTGAAAAAATGAAGATATTAGACTATTTATGATGCA
>NW_027063198.1:0-41725 GCF_032884065.1 Artemia franciscana | reverse complement strand
AAAAAGAAGATATTAGACTATTTTATGAGTGCAAATGGTAAAGAATGTGATTAAAGGCTCTTTTCCTATTTCAATAGTTTTAGTTTTCGGGGGTAATAGCTACGTATGTTGAAAAAATGAAGATATTAGACTATTTTATGATTGCAAATGGTAAAGAATGTGATTAAAGGCTCTTTTCCTATTTTAAAAGTTTTAGTTTTCGAGGGTAATAGCTACGTATGTTGAAAAAATGAAGATATTAGACTATTTTATGATTGCAAATGGTAAAGAATGTGATTAAAGGCTCTTTTCCTATGTCAAAAGTTTTAGTTTTCGAGGGTAATAGCTATGTCTGTCGAAAAAATGAAGATATTAGACTATTTTATGATTGCAAATGGTAAAGAATGTGATTAAAGGCTCTTTTCCTATGTCAAAAGTTTGAGCTTTCGAGGGTAAAAGCTACGTATGTTGAAAAAATAAGGATATTAGACTATTTTATGATTGCACATGGTAAGGAATGTGATTAAAGGCTCTTTTCCAATTTCAAAAGTTTTAGTTTTCGAGGGTAATAGCTATGTCTGTGGAAAAAATGAAGATATTAGACTATTTTATGATTGCAAATGGTAAAGAATGTGATTAAAGGCTCTTTTCCTATGTCAAAAGTTTGAGATTTTGAGGGTAATAGCTACGTATGTTGAAAAAATGAAGATATTAGACTATTTTATGATTTCAAATGGTAAAGAATGTGATTAAAGGCTCTTTTCCTATTTCAAAAGTTTTAGTTTTCGAGGGTAATAGCTACGTATGTTGAAAAAATGAAGATTTTAGACTATTTTATGATTGGACATGGTAAAGAATGTGATTAAAGGCTCTTTTCCTATGTCAAAAGTTTTAGTTTTCGAGGGTAATAGCTATATATGTTGAAAAAATGAAGATATTAGACTATTTTATGATTGCAAATGGTAAAGAATGTGATTAAAGGCTCTTTTCCTATGTCTAAAGTTTTAGTTTTTGAGGGTAATAGCTACGTATGTTGAAAAAATGAAGATATTAGACTATTTTATGATTGCAAATGGTAAAGAATGTGATTAAAGGCTCTTTTCCTATTTCAATAGTTTTAGTTTTCGAGGGTAATACCTACGTATGTTGAAAAAATGAAGAAATTAGACTATTTTATGATTGCAAATGGTAAAGAATGTGATTAAAGGCTATTTTCCTATTTTAAAAGTTTTAGTTTTCGAGGGTAATGGCTACGTATGTTGAAAAAATGAAGATATTAGACTATTTTAGGATTGCAAATGGTAAAGAATGTGATTAAAGGCTCTTTTCCTATTTCAAAAGTTTTAGTTTTCGAGGGTAATAGCTACGTATGTTGAAAAAATGAAGCTATTAGACAATTTTATGATTGCAAATGGTGAAGAATGTGATTAAAGGCTCTTTTCCTATTTCAAAAGTTTTAGTTTTCGAGGGTAATAGCTACGTATGTTGAAAAAATGAAGATATTAGACTATTTTATGATTGCAAATGGTAAAGAATGTGATTAAAGGCTCTTTTCCTATTTCAAAAGTTTTAGTTTTCGAGGGTAATAGCTATGTCTGAGGAAAAAAGGAAGATATTAGACTATCTTATGATTGCCCATGGTAAAGAATGTGATTAAAGGCTCTTTTCCTATGTCAAAAGTTTTAGTTTTCGAGGGTAATAGCTACGTATGTTGAAAAAATGAAGATATTAGACTATTTTATGATTGCAAATGGTAAAGAATGTGATTAAAGGCTCTTTTCCTATTTCAAAAGTTTTAGTTTTTGAGGGTAATAGCTACGTATGTTGAAAAAATGAAGATATTAGACTATTTTATTATTGCAAATGGTAAAGAATGTGATTAAAGGCTCTTTTCCTATTTCAATAGTTTTAGTTTTCGAGGGTAATAGCTACGTATGTTGAAAAAATGAAGATATTAGACTATTTTATGATTGCAAATGGTAAAGAATGTGATTAAAGGCTCTTTTCCTATTTCAAAAGTTTTAGTTTTCGAGGGTAATAGCTACGTATGTTGAAAAAATGAAGATATTAGACTATTTTATGATTGCAAATGGTAAAGAATGTGATTAAAGGCTCTTTTCCTATTTCAATAGTTTTAGTTTTCGAGGGTAATAGCTACGTATGTTGAAAAAATGAAGATATTAGACTATTTTATGATTGCAAATGGTAAAGAATGTGATTAAAGGCTCTTTTCCCATTTCAAAAGTTTTAGTTTTCGAGGGTAATAGCTACGTATGTTGAAAAAATGAAGATATTAGACTATTTTATGATTGCAAATGGTAAAGAATGTGATTAAAGGCTCTTTTCCTATTTCAAAAGTTTTAGTTTTCGAGGGTAATAGCTACGTATGTTGAAAAAATGAAGATATTAGACTATTTTATGATTGCAAATGGTAAAGAATGTGATTAAAGGCTCTTTTCCCATTTCAAAAGTTTTAGTTTTCGAGGGTAATAGCTACGTATGTTGAAAAAATGAAGATATTAGACTATTTTATGATTGCAAATGGTAAAGAATGTGATTAAAGGCTCTTTTCCTATTTTAAAAGTTTTAGTTTTCGAGGGTAATAGCTACGTATGTTGAAAAAATGAAGATATTAGACTATTTTATGATTGCAAATGGTAAAGAATGTGATTAAAGGCTCTTTTCCTATGTCAAAAGTTTTAGTTTTCGAGGGTAATAGCTATGTCTGTCGAAAAAATGAAGATATTAGACTATTTTATGATTGCAAATGGTAAAGAATGTGATTAAAGGCTCTTTTCCTATGTCAAAAGTTTGAGCTTTCGAGGGTAAAAGCTACGTATGTTGAAAAAATAAGGATATTAGACTATTTTATGATTGCACATGGTAAGGAATGTGATTAAAGGCTCTTTTCCAATTTCAAAAGTTTTAGTTTTCGAGGGTAATAGCTATGTCTGTGGAAAAAATGAAGATATTAGACTATTTTATGATTGCAAATGGTAAAGAATGTGATTAAAGGCTCTTTTCCTATGTCAAAAGTTTGAGCTTTCGAGGGTAATAGCTACGTATGTTGAAAAAATGAAGATATTAGACTATTTTATGATTGCAAATGGTAAAGAATGTGATTAAAGGCTCTTTTCCCATTTCAAAAGTTTTAGTTTTCGAGGGTAATAGCTACGTATGTTGAAAAAATGAAGATTTTAGACTATTTTATGATTGGACATGGTAAAGAATGTGATTAAAGGCTCTTTTCCTATGTCAAAAGTTTTAGTTTTCGAGGGTAATAGCTACATATGTTGAAAAAATGAAGATATTAGACTATTTTATGATTGCAAATGGTAAAGAATGTGATTAAAGGCTCTTTTCCTATGTCTAAAGTTTTAGTTTTTGAGGGTAATAGCTACGTATGTTGAAAAAATGAAGATATTAGACTATTTTATGATTGCAAATGGTAAAGAATGTGATTAAAGGCTCTTTTCCTATTTCAATAGTTTTAGTTTTCGAGGGTGATACCTACGTATGTTGAAAAAATGAAGAAATTAGACTATTTTATGATTGCAAATGGTAAAGAATGTGATTAAAGGCTATTTTCCTATTTTAAAAGTTTTAGTTTTCGAGGGTAATGGCTACGTATGTTTAAAAAATGAAGATATTAGACTATTTTAGGATTGCAAATGGTAAAGAATGTGATTAAAGGCTCTTTTCCTATTTCAAAAGTTTTAGTTTTCGAGGGTAATAGCTACGTATGTTGAAAAAATGAAGCTATTAGACAATTTTATGATTGCAAATGGTGAAGAATGTGATTAAAGGCTCTTTTCCTATTTCAAAAGTTTTAGTTTTCGAGGGTAATAGCTACGTATGTTGAAAAAATGAAGATATTAGACTATTTTATGATTGCAAATGGTAAAGAATGTGATTAAAGGCTCTTTTCCTATTTCAAAAGTTTTAGTTTTCGGGGGTAATAGCTACGTATGTTGAAAAAATGAAGATATTAGACTATTTTATGATTGCAAATGGTAAAGAATGTGATTAAAGGCTCTTTTCCTATTTCAAAAGTTTTAGTTTTCGAGGGTAATAGCTATGTCTGAGGAAAAAAGGAAGATATTAGACTATCTTATGATTGCCCATGGTAAAGAATGTGATTAAAGGCTCTTTTCCTATGTCAAAAGTTTTAGTTTTCGAGGGTAATAGCTACGTATGTTGAAAAAATGAAGATATTAGACTATTTTATGATTGCAAATGGTAAAGAATGTGATTAAAGGCTCTTTTCCTATTTCAAAAGTTTTAGTTTTTGAGGGTAATAGCTACGTATGTTGAAAAATGAAGATATTAGACTATTTTATGATTGCAAATGGTAAAGAATGTGATTAAAGGCTCTTTTCCTATTTCAATAGTTTTAGTTTTCGAGGGTAATAGCTACGTATGTTGAAAAAATGAAGATATTAGACTATTTTATGATTGCAAATGGTAAAGAATGTGATTAAAGGCTCTTTTCCTATTTCAAAAGTTTTAGTTTTCGAGGGTAATAGCTACGTATGTTGAAAAAATGAAGATATTAGACTATTTTATGATTGCAAATGGTAAAGAATGTGATTAAAGGCTCTTTTCCTATTTCAATAGTTTTAGTTTTCGAGGGTAATAGCTACGTATGTTGAAAAAATGAAGATATTAGACTATTTTATGATTGCAAATGGTAAAGAATGTGATTAAAGGCTCTTTTCCCATTTCAAAAGTTTTAGTTTTCGAGGGTAATAGCTACGTATGTTGAAAAAATGAAGATATTAGACTATTTTATGATTGCAAATGGTAAAGAATGTGATTAAAGGCTCTTTTCCTATTTCAAAAGTTTTAGTTTTTGAGGGTAATAGCTATGTCTGTGGAAAAAATGAAGATATTAGACTATTTTATGATTGCAAATGGTAAAGAATGTGATTAACGGCTCTTTTCCTATGTCAAAAGTTTTAGTTTTTGAGGTTAATAGCAACGTATGTTGAAAAAATGAAGATATTAGACTATTTTATGATTGCACATGGTAAAGAATGTGATTAAAGGCTCTTTTCCTATTTCAAAAGTTTTAGTTTTCGAGGGTAATAGCTACGTATGTTGAAAAAATGAAGATGTTAGACTATTTTATGATTGCACATGGTAAAGAATGTGATTAAAGGCTCTTTTTCTATTTCAAAAGTTTTAGTTTTCGAGGGTAATAGCTACGTATGTTGAAAAAATGAAGATATTAGACTATTTTATGATTGCAAATGGTAAAGAATGTGATTAAAGGCTCCTTTCCTATTTTAAAAGTTTTAGTTTTTGAGGGTAATAGCTTTGTCTGTGGAAAAAAATGAAGATATTAGACAATTTTTAGATTGCACATGGTAAAGAATGTGATTAAAGGCTCTTTTCCTATTTCAAAAGTTTTAGTGTTCGAGGGTAATAGCTACGTATGTTGAAAAAATGAAGATATTAGACAATTTTATATTCTTTCTCCGTTTCTTTCTTTCTCTCTTTTCCTATTTAAAAAGTTTTAGTTTTCGAGGGTAATAGCTATGTATGTGGAAAAAATGAAGATATTAGACTATTTTATGATTGCAAATGGTAAAGAATGTGATTAAAGGCTCTTTTCCTATGTCTAAAGTTTTAGTTTTTGAGGGCAGTAGCTACGTATGTTGAAAAAATGAAGATATTAGACTATTTTATGATTGCAAATGGTAAAGAATGTGATTAAAGGCTCTTTTCCTATTTCAATAGTTTTAGTTTTCGAGGGTAATAGCTACGTATGTTGAAAAAATGAAGATATTAGACTATTTTATGAATGCAAATGGTAAAGAATGTGATGAAAGGCTCTTTTCCTATTTTAAAAGTTTTAGTTTTCGAGGGTAATAGCTACATATGTTAAAAAAATGAAGATATTAGACTATTTTATGATTGCAAATGGTAAAGAATGTAATTAAAGGCTCTTTTACTATTTCAAAAGTTTTAGTTTTCGAGGGTAATCTGTCTTTTCCTATTTCAAAAGGCTCTTTTCCTATTTCAAAAGTTTTAGTTTTCGGGGGTAATAGCTACGTATGTTGAAAAAATGAAGATATTAGACTATTTTATGATTGCAAATGGTAAACAATGTGATTAACGGCTCTTTTCCTATGTCAAAAGTTTTATTTTTCGATGGTAATAGCTAGTATGTTGAAAAAATGAAAATATTAGACAATTTTATGATTGCACATGGTAAAGAATGTGATTAAAGGCTCTTTTCCTATGTCAAAAGTTTTAGTTTTCGAGGGTAATAGCTACGTATGTTGAAAAAATGAAGATATTAGACTATTTTATGATTGCAAATGGTAAAGAATGTGATTAAAGGCTCTTTTCCTATGTCAAAAGTTTTAGTTTTCGAGGGTAATAGCTATGTCTGTGGAAAAAATGAAGATATTAGACTATTTTATGATTGCAAATGGTAAAGAATGTGATTAAAGGCTCTTTTCCTATGTCTAAAGTTTTAGTTTTCGAGGGTAATAGCTACGTATGTTGAAAAAATGAAAATATTAGACAATTTTATGATTGCACATGGTAAAGAATGTGATTAAAGGCTCTTTTCCTATGTCAAAAGTTTTAGTTTTCGAGGGTAATAGCTACGTATGTTGAAAAAATGAAGATATTAGACTATTTTATGATTGCAAATGGTAAAGAATGTGATTAAAGGCTCTTTTCCTATGTCAAAAGTTTTAGTTTTCGAGGGTAATAGCTATGTTTGTGGAAAAAATGAAGATATTAGACTATTTTATGATTGCAAATGGTAAAGAATGTGATTAAAGGCTCTTTTCCTATGTCTAAAGTTTTAGTTTTTGAGGGTAATAGCTACGTATGTTGAAAAAATGAAGATATTAGACTATTTTATGATTGCAAATGGTAAAGAATGTGATTAAAGGCTCTTTTCCTATTTCAATAGTTTTCGTTTTCGAGGGTAATAGCTACGTATGTTGAAAAAATGAAGATATTAGACTATTTTATGATTGCAAATGGTAAAGAATGTGATTAAATGCTCTTTTCCTATTTTAAAAGTTTTAGTTTTCGAGGGTAATAGCTACGTATGTTGAAAAAATGAAGATATTAGACTATTTTATGATTGCAAATGGTAAAGAATGTGATTAAAGGCTCTTTTCCTATTTCAAAAGTTTTAGTTTTCGAGGGTAATAGCTACGTATGTTGAAAAAATGAAGATATTAAACAATTTTATGATTGCAAATGGTAAAGAATGTGATTAAAGGCTCTTTTTCCTATTTTAAAAGTTTTAGTTTTCGAGGATAATAGCTACGTATGTTGAATAAATGAAAATATTAGACTATTTTATGATTGCAAATGGTAAAAAATGTGATTAAAGGCTCCTTTCCTATTTCAAAAGTTTTAGTTTTCGAGGGTAATAGCTACGTATGTTGAAAAAATGAAGATATTAGACGATTTTATGATTGCACATGGTAAAGAATGTTATTAAAGGCTCTTTTCCTATTTCAAAAGTTTTAGTCTTCGAGGGTAATAGCTACGTATGTTGAAAAAATTAAGATTTTAGACTATTTTATGATTGCAAATGGTAAAGAATGTGATTAAAGGCTCTTTTCCTATTTTAAAACTTTTAGTTTTCGAGGGTAATAGCTACGTATGTTGAAAAAATGAAGATATTAGACTATTTTATGATTGCAAATGGTAAAGAATGTGATTAAAGGCTCTTTTCCTATTTCAAAAGTTTTAGTTTTCGAGGGTAATAGCTACGAATGTTGAAAAAATGAAGATATTAGACTATTTTATGATTGTAAATGGTAAAGAATGTGATTAAAGGCTATTTTCCTATTTCAAAAGTTTTAGTTTTCGAGGGTAATATCTACGTATGTTGAAAAAATGAAGATATTAGACTATTTTATGATTGTAAATGGTAAAGAATGTGATTCAAGCTTCTTTTCCTATTTTAAAAGTTTTAGTTTTCGAGGGTAATAGCTTTGTCTGTTGAAAAAATGAAGATATTAGACAATTTTATGATTTCATATGGTAAAGAATGTGATTAAAGGCTCTTTTCCTATTTCAAAAGTTTTAGTTTTCGAGGGTAATAGCTACGTATGTTGAAAAAATGAAGATATTAGACTATTTTATGATTGCAAATGGTAAAGAATGTGATTAAAAGCTCTTTTCCTATGTCAAAAGTTTTATTTCTCGATGGTAATATCTACGTATGTTGAAAAAATGAAGATATTAGACAATTTTATGATTGCACATGGTAAAGAATGTGATTAAAGGCTTTTTTCCTATGTCAAAAGTTTTAGTTTTCGAGGGTAATAGCTACGTATGTTGAAAAAATGAAGATATTAGACTATTTTATGATTGCAAATGGTAAAGAATGTGATTAAAGGCTCTTTTCCTATTTAAAAAGTTTTAGTTTTCGAGGGTAATAGCTATGTATGTTGAAAAGTGAAGATATTAGACTATTTTATGATTGCAAATTGTAAAGAATGTGATTAAAGGCTCTTTTCCTATGTCAAAAGTTTTAGTTTTTGAGGGTAATAGCTATGTCTGTGGAAAAAATGAAGATATTAGACTATTTTATGATTGCAAATGGTAAAAAATGTGATTAAAGGCTCTTTTCCTATGTCTAAAGTTTTAGTTTTTGAGGGCAATAGCTACGTATGTTGAAAAAATGAAGATATTAGACTATTTTATGATTGCAAATGGTAAAGAATGTGATTAAAGGCTCTTTTCCTATTTCAATAGTTTTAGTTTTCGAGGGTAATAGCTACGTATGTTGAAAAAATGAAGATATTAGACTATTTTATGAATGCAAATGGTATAGAATGTGATTAAAGGCTCTTTTCCTATTTCAATAGTTTTAGTTTTCGAGGGTAATCTCTCTTTTCGTATTTCAAAAGGCTCTTTTCCTATTTCAAAAGTTTTAGTTTTCGGGGGTAATAGCTACGTATGCTGAAAAAATGAAGATATTAGACTATTTTATGATTGCAAATGGTAAAGAATGTGATTAAAGGCTCTTTTCCTATTTCAAAAGTTTTAGTTTTCGAGGGTAATAGCTACGTATGTTGAAAAAATGGAGATATTAGACTATTTTATGATTGCAAATGGTAAAGAATGTGATTAAAGGCTCTTTTCCTATTTCAATAGTTTTAGTTTTCGAGGGTAATAGCTACGTATGTTGAAAAAATGAAGATATTAGAGTATTTTATGATTGCAAATGGTAAAGAATGTGATTAAAGGCTCTTTTCCTATTTCAAAAGTTTTAGTTTTCGAGGGTAATAGCTACGTATGTTGAAAAAATGAAGATATTAGACTATTTTATGATTGCAAATGGTAAAGAATGTGATTAAAGGCTCTTTTCCTATTTCAAAAGTTTTAGTTTTCGAGGGTAATAGCTATGTCTGTGGAAAAAATGAAGATATTAGACTATTTTATGATATCAAATGGTAACGAATGTGATTAAAGGCTCTTTTCCCTATGTCAAAAGTTTTAGTTTTCGAGGGTAATAGCAACGTATGTTGAAAAAATGAAGATATTAGACTATTTTATGATTTCGCATGGTAAACAATGTGATTAAAGGCTCTTTTCCTATTTCAAAAGTTTTAGTTTTCGAGGGTAATAGCTACGTATGTTGAAAAAATGAAGATATTAGACTATTTTATGATTGCACATGGTAAAGAATGTGATTAAAGGCTCTTTTCCTATTTCAAAAGTTTTAGTTTTCGAGGGTAATAGCTACTTATGTTGAAAAAATGAAGATATTAGACTATTTTATGATTGCAAATGGTAAAGAATGTGATTAAAGGCTCTTTTCCTATTTCAAAAGTTTTAGTTTTCGGGGGTAATAGCTACGTATGTTGAAAAAATGAAGATATTAGACTATTTTATGATTGCAAATGGTAAAGAATGTGATTAAAGGCTCTTTTCCTATTTCAAAAGTTTTAGTTTTTGAGGGTAATAGCTATGTCTGTGGAAAAAATGAAGATATTAGACTATTTTATGATTGCAAATGGTAAAGAATGTTATTAAAGGCTCTTTTCCTATGTCAAAAGTTTTAGTTTTCGAGGTTAATAGCAACGTATGTTGAAAAAATGAAGATATTAGACTAATTTATGATTGCACATGGTAAAGAATGTGATTAAAGGCTCTTTTCCTATTTCAAAAGTTTTAGTTTTCGGGGGTAATAGCTACGTATCTTGAAAAAATGAAGATATTAGACTATATTATAATTGCAAATGGTAAAGAATGTGATTAAAGGCTCTTTTTCCTATTTTAAAAGTTTTAGTTTTCGAGGATAATAGCTACGTATGTTGAATAAATGAAAATATTAGACTATTTTATGATTGCAAATGGTAAAAAATGTGATTAAAGGCTCCTTTCCTATTTCAAAAGTTTTAGTTTTCGAGGGTAATAGCTACGTATGTTGAAAAAATGAAGATATTAGACAATTTTATGATTGCACATGGTAAAGAATGTTATTAAAGGCTCTTTTCCTATTTCAAAAGTTTTAGTTTTCGAGGGTAATAGCTACGTATGTTGAAAAAATGAAGATGTTAGACTATTTTATGATTGCACATGGTAAAGAATGTGATTAAAGGCTCTTTTCCTATTTCAAAAGTTTTAGTTTTCGGGGGTAATAGCTACGTATCTTGAAAAAATGAAGATATTAGACTATTTTATGATTGCAAATGGTAAAGAATGTGATTAAAGGCTCCTTTCCTATTTTAAAAGTTTTAGTTTTTGAGGGTAATAGCTTTGTCTGTGGAAAAAATGAAGATATTAGACAATTTTTAGATTGCACATGGTAAAGAATGTGATTAAAGGCTCTTTTCCTATTTCAAAAGTTTTAGTGTTCGAGGGTAATAGCTACGTATGTTGAAAAAATGAAGATATTAGACAATTTTATATTCTTTCTCCGTTTCTTTCTTTCTCTCTTTTCCTATTTAAAAAGTTTTAGTTTTCGAGGGTAATAGCTATGTATGTGGAAAAAATGAAGATATTAGACTATTTTATGATTGCAAATGGTAAAGAATGTGATTAAAGGCTCTTTTCCTATGTCTAAAGTTTTAGTTTTTGAGGGCAGTAGCTACGTATGTTGAAAAAATGAAGATATTAGACTATTTTATGATTGCAAATGGTAAAGAATGTGATTAAAGGCTCTTTTCCTATTTCAATAGTTTTAGTTTTCGAGGGTAATAGCTACGTATGTTGAAAAAATGAAGATATTAGACTATTTTATGAATGCAAATGGTAAAGAATGTGATGAAAGGCTCTTTTCCTATTTTAAAAGTTTTAGTTTTCGAGGGTAATAGCTACATATGTTAAAAAAATGAAGATATTAGACTATTTTATGATTGCAAATGGTAAAGAATGTAATTAAAGGCTCTTTTACTATTTCAAAAGTTTTAGTTTTCGAGGGTAATCTGTCTTTTCCTATTTCAAAAGGCTCTTTTCCTATTTCAAAAGTTTTAGTTTTCGGGGGGTAATAGCTACGTATGTTGAAAAAATGAAGATATTAGACTATTTTATGATTGCAAATGGTAAACAATGTGATTAACGGCTCTTTTCCTATGTCAAAAGTTTTATTTTTCGATGGTAATAGCTAGTATGTTGAAAAAATGAAAATATTAGACAATTTTATGATTGCACATGGTAAAGAATGTGATTAAAGGCTCTTTTCCTATGTCAAAAGTTTTAGTTTTCGAGGGTAATAGCTACGTATGTTGAAAAAATGAAGATATTAGACTATTTTATGATTGCAAATGGTAAAGAATGTGATTAAAGGCTCTTTTCCTATGTCAAAAGTTTTAGTTTTCGAGGGTAATAGCTATGTCTGTGGAAAAAATGAAGATATTAGACTATTTTATGATTGCAAATGGTAAAGAATGTGATTAAAGGCTCTTTTCCTATGTCTAAAGTTTTAGTTTTCGAGGGTAATAGCTACGTATGTTGAAAAAATGAAAATATTAGACAATTTTATGATTGCACATGGTAAAGAATGTGATTAAAGGCTCTTTTCCTATGTCAAAAGTTTTAGTTTTCGAGGGTAATAGCTACGTATGTTGAAAAAATGAAGATATTAGACTATTTTATGATTGCAAATGGTAAAGAATGTGATTAAAGGCTCTTTTCCTATGTCAAAAGTTTTAGTTTTCGAGGGTAATAGCTATGTTTGTGGAAAAAATGAAGATATTAGACTATTTTATGATTGCAAATGGTAAAGAATGTGATTAAAGGCTCTTTTCCTATGTCTAAAGTTTTAGTTTTTGAGGGTAATAGCTACGTATGTTGAAAAAATGAAGATATTAGACTATTTTATGATTGCAAATGGTAAAGAATGTGATTAAAGGCTCTTTTCCTATTTCAATAGTTTTCGTTTTCGAGGGTAATAGCTACGTATGTTGAAAAAATGAAGATATTAGACTATTTTATGATTGCAAATGGTAAAGAATGTGATTAAATGCTCTTTTCCTATTTTAAAAGTTTTAGTTTTCGAGGGTAATAGCTACGTATGTTGAAAAAATGAAGATATTAGACTATTTTATGATTGCAAATGGTAAAGAATGTGATTAAAGGCTCTTTTCCTATTTCAAAAGTTTTAGTTTTCGAGGGTAATAGCTACGTATGTTGAAAAAATGAAGATATTAAACAATTTTATGATTGCAAATGGTAAAGAATGTGATTAAAGGCTCTTTTTCCTATTTTAAAAGTTTTAGTTTTCGAGGATAATAGCTACGTATGTTGAATAAATGAAAATATTAGACTATTTTATGATTGCAAATGGTAAAAAATGTGATTAAAGGCTCCTTTCCTATTTCAAAAGTTTTAGTTTTCGAGGGTAATAGCTACGTATGTTGAAAAAATGAAGATATTAGACGATTTTATGATTGCACATGGTAAAGAATGTTATTAAAGGCTCTTTTCCTATTTCAAAAGTTTTAGTCTTCGAGGGTAATAGCTACGTATGTTGAAAAAATTAAGATTTTAGACTATTTTATGATTGCAAATGGTAAAGAATGTGATTAAAGGCTCTTTTCCTATTTTAAAACTTTTAGTTTTCGAGGGTAATAGCTACGTATGTTGAAAAAATGAAGATATTAGACTATTTTATGATTGCAAATGGTAAAGAATGTGATTAAAGGCTCTTTTCCTATTTCAAAAGTTTTAGTTTTCGAGGGTAATAGCTACGAATGTTGAAAAAATGAAGATATTAGACTATTTTATGATTGTAAATGGTAAAGAATGTGATTAAAGGCTATTTCCTATTTCAAAAGTTTTAGTTTTCGAGGGTAATATCTACGTATGTTGAAAAAATGAAGATATTAGACTATTTTATGATTGTAAATGGTAAAGAATGTGATTCAAGCTTCTTTTCCTATTTTAAAAGTTTTAGTTTTCGAGGGTAATAGCTTTGTCTGTTGAAAAAATGAAGATATTAGACAATTTTATGATTTCATATGGTAAAGAATGTGATTAAAGGCTCTTTTCCTATTTCAAAAGTTTTAGTTTTCGAGGGTAATAGCTACGTATGTTGAAAAAATGAAGATACTAGACTATTTTATGATTGCAAATGGTAAAGAATGTGATTAAAAGCTCTTTTCCTATGTCAAAAGTTTTATTTCTCGATGGTAATATCTACGTATGTTGAAAAAATGAAGATATTAGACAATTTTATGATTGCACATGGTAAAGAATGTGATTAAAGGCTTTTTTCCTATGTCAAAAGTTTTAGTTTTCGAGGGTAATAGCTACGTATGTTGAAAAAATGAAGATATTAGACTATTTTATGATTGCAAATGGTAAAGAATGTGATTAAAGGCTCTTTTCCTATTTAAAAAGTTTTAGTTTTCGAGGGTAATAGCTATGTATGTTGAAAAGTGAAGATATTAGACTATTTTATGATTGCAAATTGTAAAGAATGTGATTAAAGGCTCTTTTCCTATGTCAAAGTTTTAGTTTTTGAGGGTAATAGCTATGTCTGTGGAAAAAATGAAGATATTAGACTATTTTATGATTGCAAATGGTAAAAATGTGATTAAAGGCTCTTTTCCTATGTCTAAAGTTTTAGTTTTTGAGGGCAATAGCTACGTATGTTGAAAAAATGAAGATATTAGACTATTTTATGATTGCAAATGGTAAAGAATGTGATTAAAGGCTCTTTTCCTATTTCAATAGTTTTAGTTTTCGAGGGTAATAGCTACGTATGTTGAAAAAATGAAGATATTAGACTATTTTATGAATGCAAATGGTATAGAATGTGATTAAAGGCTCTTTTCCTATTTCAATAGTTTTAGTTTTCGAGGGTAATCTCTCTTTTCGTATTTCAAAAGGCTCTTTTCCTATTTCAAAAGTTTTAGTTTTCGGGGGTAATAGCTACGTATGCTGAAAAAATGAAGATATTAGACTATTTTATGATTGCAAATGGTAAAGAATGTGATTAAAGGCTCTTTTCCTATTTCAAAAGTTTTAGTTTTCGAGGGTAATAGCTACGTATGTTGAAAAAATGGAGATATTAGACTATTTTATGATTGCAAATGGTAAAGAATGTGATTAAAGGCTCTTTTCCTATTTCAATAGTTTTAGTTTTCGAGGGTAATAGCTACGTATGTTGAAAAAATGAAGATATTAGAGTATTTTATGATTGCAAATGGTAAAGAATGTGATTAAAGGCTCTTTTCCTATTTCAAAAGTTTTAGTTTTCGAGGGTAATAGCTACGTATGTTGAAAAAATGAAGATATTAGACTATTTTATGATTGCAAATGGTAAAGAATGTGATTAAAGGCTCTTTTCCTATTTCAAAAGTTTTAGTTTTCGAGGGTAATAGCTATGTCTGTGGAAAAAATGAAGATATTAGACTATTTTATGATATCAAATGGTAACGAATGTGATTAAAGGCTCTTTTCCTATGTCAAAAGTTTTAGTTTTCGAGGGTAATAGCAACGTATGTTGAAAAAATGAAGATATTAGACTATTTTATGATTTCGCATGGTAAACAATGTGATTAAAGGCTCTTTTCCTATTTCAAAAGTTTTAGTTTTCGAGGGTAATAGCTACGTATGTTGAAAAAATGAAGATATTAGACTATTTTATGATTGCACATGGTAAAGAATGTGATTAAAGGCTCTTTTCCTATTTCAAAAGTTTTACTTTTCGAGGGTAATAGCTACTTATGTTGAAAAAATGAAGATATTAGACTATTTTATGATTGCAAATGGTAAAGAATGTGATTAAAGGCTCTTTTCCTATTTCAAAAGTTTTAGTTTTCGGGGGTAATAGCTACGTATGTTGAAAAAATGAAGATATTAGACTATTTTATGATTGCAAATGGTAAAGAATGTGATTAAAGGCTCTTTTCCTATTTCAAAAGTTTTAGTTTTTGAGGGTAATAGCTATGTCTGTGGAAAAAATGAAGATATTAGACTATTTTATGATTGCAAATGGTAAAGAATGTTATTAAAGGCTCTTTTCCTATGTCAAAAGTTTTAGTTTTCGAGGTTAATAGCAACGTATGTTGAAAAAATGAAGATATTAGACTAATTTATGATTGCACATGGTAAAGAATGTGATTAAAGGCTCTTTTCCTATTTCAAAAGTTTTAGTTTTCGAGGGTAATAGCTACGTATGTTGAAAAAATGAAGGTATTAGACTATTTTATGATTGCACATGGTAAAGAATTTGATTAAAGGCTCTTTTTCTATTTCAAAAGTTTTAGTTTTCGAGGGTAATAGCTACGTATGTTGAAAAAATGAAGATATTAGACTATTTTATGATTGCAAATGGTAAAGAATGTGATTAAAGGCTCTTTTTCTATTTCAAAAGTTTTAGTTTTCGGGGGTAATAGCTACGTATCTTGAAAAAATGAAGATATTAGACTATTTTATGATTGCAAATGGTAAAGAATGTGATTAAAGGCTCTTTTCCTATTTTAAAAGTTTTAGTTTTCCAGGGTAATAGCTTTGTCTGTGGAAAAAATGAAGATATTAGACAATTTTATGATTGCACATGGTAAAGAATGTGATTAAAGGCTCTTTTCCTATTTCAAAAGTTTTAGTTTTCGAGGGTAATAGCTACGTATGTTAAAAAAAATGAAGATATTAGACTATTTTATGATTGCAAATGGTAAACAATGTGATTAAAGGCTCTTTTCCTATGTCAAAAGTTTTATTTTTCGATGGTAATAGCTACGTATGTTGAAAAAATGAAGATATTAGACAATTTTATGATTGCACATGGTAAAGAATGTGATTAAAGGCTCTTTTACTATGTCAAAAGTTTTAGTTTTTGAGGGTAATAGCTACGTATGTTGAAAAAATGAAGATATTAGACTATTTTATGATTGCAAATGGTAAAGAATGTGATTAAAGGCTCTTTTCCTATTTCAAAAGTTTTAGTTTTCGAGGGTAATAGCTACGTATGTTGAAAAAATGAAGATATTAGACTATTTTATGATTGCAAATGGTAAAGAATGTGATTAAAGGCTCTTTTCCTATGTCAAAAGTTTTAGTTTTCGAGGGTAATAGCTATGTCTGTGGAAAAAATGAAGATATTAGACTATTTTATGATTGCAAATGGTAAAGAATGTGATTAAAGGCTCTTTTCCTATGTCTAAAGTTTTAGTTTTTGAGGGTAATAGCTACGTATGTTGAAAAAATGAAGATATTAGACTATTTTATGATTGCAAATGGTAAAGAATGGTATTAAAGGCTCTTTTCCTATTTCAATAGTTTTAGTTTTCAAGGGTAATAGCTACGTATGTTGAAAAAATGAAGATATTAGACTATTTTATGATTGCAAATGGTAAAGAATGTGATTAAATGCTCTTTTCCTATTTTAAAAGTTTTAGTTTTCGAGGGTAATAGCTACGTATGTTGAAAAAATGAAGATATTAGACTATTTTATGATTGCAAATGGTAAAGAATGTGATTAAAGGCTCTTTTCCTATTTCAAAAGTTTTAGTTTTCGAGGGTAATAGCTACGTATGTTGAAAAAATGAAGATATTAGACAATTTTATGATTGCAAATGGTGAAGAATGTGATTAAAGGCTCTTTTTCCTATTTTAAAAGTTTTAGTTTTCGAGGATAATAGCTACGTATGTTGAATAAATGAAAATATTAGACTATTTTATGATTGCAAATGGTAAAGAATGTGATTAAAGGCTCCTTTCCTATTTCAAAAGTTTTAGTTTTCGAGGGTAATAGCTACGTATGTTGAAAAAATGAAGATATTAGACGATTTTATGATTGCAAATGGTAAAGAATGTGATTAAAGGCTACTTTCCTATTTCAAAAGTTTTAGTTTTCGAGGGTAATAGCTACGTATGTTGAAAAAATGAAGATATTAGACTATTTTATGATTGTAAATGGTAAAGAATGTGATTCAAGCTTCTTTTCCTATTTTAAAAGTTTTAGTTTTCGAGGGTAATAGCTTTGTTTGTTGAAAAAATGAAGATTATAGACAATTTTATGATTTCATATGGTAAAGAATGTGATTAAAGGCTCTTTTCCTATTTCAAAAGTTTTAGTTTTCGAGGGTAATAGCTACGTATGTTGAAAAAATGAAGATATTAGACTATTTTATGATTGCAAATGGTAAAGAATGTGATTAAAAGCTCTTTTCCTATGTCAAAAGTTTTATTTTTCGATGGTAATAGCTACGTATGTTGAAAAAATGAAGATATTAGACAATTTTATGATCGCACATGGTAAGGAATGTGATTAAAGGCTCTTTTCCTATGTCAAAAGTTTTAGTTTTCGAGGGTAATAGCTACGTATGTTGAAAAAATGAAGATATTAGACTATTTTATGATTGCAAATGGTAAAGAATGTGATTAAAGGCTCTTTTCCTATTTAAAAAATTTTAGTTTTCGAGGGTAATAGCTACGTATGTTGAAAAATGAAGATATTAGACTATTTTATGATTGCAAATGGTAAAGAATGTGATTAAAGGCTCTTTTCCTATTTCAATAGTTTTAGTTTTCGAGGGTAATAGCTACGTATGTTGAAAAAATGAAGATATTAGACTATTTTATGAATGCAAATGGTAAAGAATGTGATGAAAGGCTCTTTTCCTATTTCAAAAGTTTTAGTTTTTGAGGGTAATAGCTTTGTCTGTGGAAATAATGAAGATATTAGACTATTTTATGATTGCACATGGTAAAGAATGTGATTAAAGGCTCTTTTTCTATTTCAAAAGTTTTAGTTTTCGAGGGTAATAGCTACGTATGTTGAAAAAATGAAGATATTAGACTATTTTATGATTGCAAATGGTAAAGAATGTGATTAAAGGCTCTTTTCCTGTTTCAAAAGTTTTAATTTTCGGGGGTAATAGCTACGTATCTTGAAAAAATGAAGATATTAGACTATTTTATGATTGCAAATGGTAAAGAATGTGATTAAAGGCTCTTTTCCTATTTTAAAAGTTTTAGTTTTCGAGGGTAATAGCTTTGTCTGTGGAAAAAATGAAGATATTAGACAATTTTATGATTGCACATGGTAAAGAATGTGATTAAAGGCTCTTTTCCTATTTCAAAAGTTTTAGTTTTCGAGGGTAATAGCTACGTATGTTGAAAAAATGAAGATATTAGACTATTTTATGATTGCAAATGGTAAACAATGTGATTAAAGGCTCTTTTCCTATGTCAAAAGTTTTATTTTTCGATGGTAATAGCTAAGTATGTTGAAAAAATGAAAATATTAGACAATTTTATGATTGCACATGGTAAAGAATGTGATTAAAGGCTCTTTTCCTATGTCAAAAGTTTTAGTTTTCGAGGGTAATAGCTACGTATGTTGAAAAAATGAAGATATTAGACTATTTTATGATTGCAAATGGTAAAGAATGTGATTAAAGGCTCTTTTCCTATTTCAAAAGTTTTAGTTTTCGAGGGTAATAGCTACGTATGTTGAAAAAATGAAGATATTAGACTATTTTATGATTGCAAATGGTAAGAAGTGATTAAAGGCTCTTTTCCAATGTCAAAAGTTTTAGTTTTCGAGGGTAATAGCTATGTCTGTGGAAAAAATGAAGATATTAGACTATTTTATGATTGCAAATGGTAAAGAATGTGATTAAAGGCTCTTTTCCTATGTCTAAAGTTTTAGTTTTTGAGGGTAATAGCTACGTATGTTGAAAAAATGAAGATATTAGACTATTTTATGATTGCAAATGGTAAAGAATGTGATTAAAGGCTCTTTTCCTATTTCAATAGTTTTAGTTTTCAAGGGTAATAGCTACGTATGTTGAAAAAATGAAGATATTAGACTATTTTATGATTGCAAATGGTAAAGAATGTGATTAAATGCTCTTTTCCTATTTTAAAAGTTTTAGTTTTCGAGGGTAATAGCTACGTATGTTGAAAAAATGAAGATATTAGACTATTTTATGATTGCAAATGGTAAAGAATGTGATTAAAGGCTCTTTTCCTATTTCAAAAGTTTTAGTTTTCGAGGTAATAGCTACGTATGTTGAAAAAATGAAGATATTAGACAATTTTATGATTGCAAATGGTGAAGAATGTGATTAAAGGCTCTTTTTCCTATTTGAAAAGTTTTAGTTTTCGAGGATAATAGCTACGTATGTTGAATAAATGAAAATATTAGACTATTTTATGATTGCAAATGGTAAAGAATGTGATTAAAGGCTCCTTTCCTATTTCAAAAGTTTTAGTTTTCGAGGGTAATAGCTACGTATGTTGAAAAAATGAAGATATTAGACGATTTTATGATTGCACATGGTAAAGAATGTTATTAAAGGCTCTTTTCCTATTTCAAAAGTTTTAGTTTTCGAGGTTAATAGCTACGTATGTTGAAAAAATGAAGATATTAGACTATATTATGATTGCAAATGGTAAAGAATGTGATTAAAGGCTCTTTTCCTATTTTAAAAGTTTTAGTTTTCGAGGGTAATAGCTACGTATGTTGAAAAAATGAAGATATTAGACTATTTTATGATTGCAAATGGTAAAGAATGTGATTAAAGGCTCTTTTCCTATTTTAAAAGTTTTAGTTTTCGAGGGTAATAGCTACGCATGTTGAAAAAATGAAGATATTAGACTATTTTATGATTGCACATGGTAAATAATGTGATTTAAGGCTCTTTTCCTATTTTAAAAGTTTTAGTTTTTGAGGGTAATAGCTACGTATGTTGAAAAAATGAAGATATTAGACTATTTTATGATTGCAAATGGTAAAGAATGTGATTAAAGGCTCATTTCCTATTTCAAAAGTTTTAGTTTTCGAAGGTAATAGCTACGTATGTTGAAAAAATGAAGATATTAGACTATTTTATGATTGCAAATGGTAAAGAATGTGATTAAAGGCTCTTTTCCTATTTCAAAAGTTTTAGTTTTCGAGGGTAATAGCTACGTATGTTGAAAAAATAAAGATATTAGACTATTTTATGATTGCAAATGGTAAAGAATGTGATTAAAGGCTCTTTTCCTATTTTAAAAGTTTTAGTTTTCGAGGGTAATAGCTTTGTCTGTGGAAAAAATGAAGATATTAGACAATTTTATGATTGCACATGGTAAAGAATGTGATTAAAAAAAATCTTCATTTTTTCAACATACGTAGCTATTACCCTCGAAAACTAAAACTTTTGAAATAGGGAAATAGCTTTTAATCACATTCTTTACCATTTGCAATCATAAAATAGTCTAATATCTTCATTTTTTCAACAAACGTAGCTATTACCCTTGAAAACTAAAACTTTTGATATAGGAAAAGAGCCTTTAATCACATTCCTTACCATTTGCAATCATAAAATAGTCTAATATCTTCATTTTTTCAACATAAGTAGCTATTACCCTCGAAAACTAAAACTTTTGAAATAGGAAAAGAGCCTTTAATCACATTTTTTACCATTTGCAATCATAAAATAGTCTAATATCTTCATTTTTTCAACATACGTAGCTATTACCCTCGAAAACTAAAACTTTTAAAATAGGAAAAGAGCCTTTAATCACATTCTTTACCATTTGCAATCATAAAATTGTCTAATATCTTCATTTTTTCAACATACGTAGCTATTACCCTCGAAAAAAAAACTTTTGAAATAGGAAAAGAGCCTTTAATCACATTCTTTACCATTTGCAATCATAAAATAGTCTAATATCTTCATTTTTTCAACATACGTAGCTATTACCCTCGAAAACTAAAACTTTTGACATAGGAAAAGAGCCTTTAATCACATTCTTTACCATTTGCTATCATAAAATAGTCTAATATCTTCATTTTTTCAACATACGTAGCTATTACCCTCGAAAACTAAAACTTTTGACATAGGAAAAAAGCCTTTAATTACATTCTTTACCATGTGCAATCATAAAATAGTCTAATATCTTCATTTTTTCCACAGACATAGCTATTACCCTCGAAAACTAAAACTTTTGAAATAGGAAAAGAGCCTTTAATCACATTCTTTACCATGTGCAATCATAAAATTGTCTAATATCTTCATTTTTTCAACATACGTAGCTATTACCATCGAAAAATAAAACTTTCGACATAGGAAAAGAGCCTTTAATCACATTCTTTACCATTTGCAATCATAAAATAGTCTAATATCTTCATTTTTTCAACATACGTAGCTATTACCCTCGAAAACTAAAACTTTTGAAATAGGAAAAGAGCCTTTAATCACATTCTTTACCATGTGCAATCATAAAATTGTCTAATATCTTCATTTTTTCACAGATAAAGCTATTACACTCGAAAACTAATACTTTTAAAATAGGAAAAGAGCCTTTAATCACATTCTTTACCATTTGCAATCATAAAATAGTCTAATATCTTCATTTTTTCAACATATGTAGCTATTACCCCGGAAAACTAAAACTTTTGAAATAGGAAAACAGCCTTTAATCACATTCTTTACCATTTGCAATCATAAAATAGTCTAATATCTTCATTTTTTCAACATACGTAGCTATTACCCTCAAAAACTAAAACTTTTGAAATAGGAAAAGAGCCTTCAATCACATTCTTTACCATGTGCAATCATAAAATAGTCTAATATTTACATTTTTTCAACTTACGTTGCTATTACCCTCGAAAAATAAAACTTTTGACACAGGAAAAGAGCCTTTAATCACATTCTTTACCATTTGCAATCATAAAATAGTCTAATATCTTCATTTTTTCAACATACGTAGCTATTACCCTCGAAAACTAAAACTTTTGACATAGGAAAAGAGCCTTTAATCACATTTTTACCATTTGCAATCATAAAATAGTCTAATATCTTCAATTTTTCAACATACGTAGCTATTACCCTCGAAAACTAAAACTTTTGAAATAGGAAAAGAGCCTTTAATCACATTCTTTACCATTTGCAATCATAAAAAAAGTCTAATATCTTCATTTTTTCAACATACGTAGCTATTACCCTCGAAAACTAAAACTATTGAAATAGGAAAAGAGCCTTTAATCACATTCTTTACCATTTGCAATCATAAAATAGTCTAATATCTTCATTTTTTCAACATACGTAGCTATTACCCCCGAAAACTAAAACTTTTAAAATAGGAAAAGAGGCTTTAATCACATTCTTTACCTTTTGCAATCATAAAATAGTCTAATATCTTCATTTTTTCAACATACGTAGTTATTACCCTCGAAAACTAAAACTTTTGAAATAGGAAAAGAGCCTTTAATAACATTCTTTACCATGTGCAATCATAAAATAGTCTAATATCTTCATTTTTTCAACATACGTAGCTATTACCCTCGAAAACTAAAACTTTTGAAATAGGAAAAGAGCCTTTAATCAGATTCTTTACCATATGCAATCATAAAATAGTCTAATATCTTCATTTTTTCAACATACGTTGCTATTACCCTCGAAAACTAAAACTTTTGAAATAGGAAAAGAGCCTTTAATAACATTCTTTACCATGTGCAATCATAAAATCGTCTAATATCTTCATTTTTTCAACATACGTAGCTATTACCCTCGAAAACTAAAACTTTTGAAATAGGAAAAGAGCCTTTAATCACATTCTTTACCATTTGCAATCATAAAATAGTCTAATATTCTCATTTATTCAACATACGTAGCTATTATCCTCGAAAACTAAAACGTTTAAAATAGGAAAAGAGCCTTTAATCACATTCTTCACCATGTGCAATCATAAAATCGTCTAATATCTTCAAATTTCAACATACGTAGCTATTACCCTCGAAAACTAAAACTTTTGAAATGGGAAAAGAGCCCTTAATCACATTCTTTACCATGAGCAATCATAAAATTGTCTAATATCTTCATTTTTTCCACAGACAAAGCTCTTACCCTCGAAAACTAAAACTTTTGAAATAGGAAAAGAGCCTTTAATCACATTCTTTACCATTTGCAATCATAAAATAGTCTAATATCTTCATTTTTTCAACATACGTAGCTATTACCCTCAAAAACAAAAACTTTTGACATAGGAAAAGAGCCTTTAATCACATTCTTTACCATTTGCAATCCTAAAATAGTCTAATATCTTCATTTTTTCAACATACGTAGCTATTACCCTCGAAAACTAAAACTTTTGACAAAGGAAAAGAGCCTTTAATCACATTCTTTACCATGTGCAATCATAAAATAGTCTAAAATCTTCATTTTTTCAACATACGTAGCTATTACCCTCGAAAACTAAAACTTTTGAAATTGGAAAAGAGCCTTTAATCACATTCTTTACCATTTGCAATCATAAAATAGTCTAATATCTTCATTTTTTCAACATACGTAGCTATTACCCTCGAAAACTAAAACTTTTGACATGGAAAAAGAGCCTTTAATCACATTCTTTACCATTTGCAACCATAAAATAGTCTAACATCTTCATTTTTTCAACGTACGTAGCTATTACCCTCGAAAACTAAAACTTTTGAAATAGGAAAAGACCCTTTAATCACATTCTTTACCATTTGCAATCATAAAATTGTCTAATATCTTCATTTTTTCAACATACGTAGCTATTACCCTCGAAAAAAAACTTTTGAAATAGGAAAAGAGCTTTTAATCACATTCTTTACCATTTGCAATCATAAAATAGTCTAATATCTTCATTTTTTCAACATACGTAGCTATTACCCTCGAAAACTAAAACTTTTGAAATAGGAAAAGAGCCTTTAATCAGATTATTTACCATATGCAATCATAAAATAGTCTAATATCTTCATTTTTTCAACATACGTTGCTATTACCCTCGAAAACTAAAACTATTGACATAAGAAAAGAGCCTTTAATCAAATTCTTTACCATTTGCAATCAGAAAATAGTCTAATATCTTCATTTTTTCCACAGACATAGCTATTACCCTCAAAAACTAAAACTTTTGAAATAGGAAAAGACCCTTTAATCACATTCTTTACCATTTGCAATCATAAAATAGTCTAATATCTTCATTTTTTCAACATACGTAGCTATTACCCTCGAAAACTAAAACTTTTAAAATAGGAAAAGAGCCTTTAATCACATTCTTTACCATTTGCAATCATAAAATTGTCTAATATCTTCATTTTTTCAACATACGTAGCTATTACCCTCGAAAAAAAAACTTTTGAAATAGGAAAAGAGCTTTTAATCACATTCTTTACCATTTGCAATCATAAAATAGTCTAAAATCTTCATTTTTTCAACATACGTAGCTATTACCCTCGAAAACTAAAACTTTAGACATAGGAAAAGAGCCTTTAATCACATTCTTTACCATTTGCAATCACAAAATAGTCTAATATCTTCATTTTTTCAACATACGTAGCTATTACCCCCGAAAACTAAAACTTTTAAAGTAGGAAAAGAGGCTTTAATCACATTCTTTACCATTTGCAATCATAAAATAGTCTAATATCTTCATTTTTTCAACATACGTAGTTATTACCCTCGAAAACTAAAACTTTTGAAATAGGAAAAGAACCTTTAATAACATTCTTTACCATGTGCAATCATAAAATAGTCTAATATCTTCATTTTTTCAACATACGTAGCTATTAACCTCGAAAACTAAAACTTTTGAAATAGGAAAAGAGCCATTAATCAGATTTTTTACCATATGCAATCATAAAATAGTCTAATATCTTCATTTTTTCAACATACGTAGCTATTACCCTCGAAAACTAAAACTTTTGACATAGGAAAAGAGCCTTTAATCACATTCTTTACCATGTGCAATCATAAAATAGTCTAAAATCTTCATTTTTTCAACATACGTAGCTATTACCCTCGAAAACTAAAACTTTTGAAATAGGAAAAGAGCCTTTAATCACATTCTTTACCATTTGCAATCATAAAATAGTCTAATATCTTCATTTTTTCAACATACGTAGCTATTACCCTCGAAAACTAAAACTTTTGACATAGGAAAAGAGCCTTTAATCACATTCTTTACCATGTGCAATCATAAAATCGTCTAATATCTTCATTTTTTCAACATACGTAGCTTGAAATAGGAAAAGAGCCTTTAATCACATTCTTTACCATTTGCAATCATAAAATAGTCTAATATCTTCATTTTTTCAACATACGTAGCTATTACCCTCGGAAACTAAAACTTTTGAAATAGGAAAAGAGCCTTTAATCACATTTTTTACCATTTGCAATCATAAAATAGTCTAATATCTTCATTTTTTCAACATACGTAGCTATTACCCCCAAAAACAAAAACTTTTGACATAGGAAAAGAGCCTTTAATCACATTCTTTACCATTTGCAATCATAAAATAGTCTAATATCTTCATTTTTTCAACATACGTAGCTATTACCCTCGAAAAAAAAACTTTTGAAATAGGAAAAGAGCTTTTAATCACATTCTTTACCATTTGCAATCATAAAATAGTCTAAAATCTTCATTTTTTCAACATAAGTAGCTATTACCCTCGAAAACTAAAACTTTAGACATAGGAAAAGAGCCTTTAATCACATTCTTTACCCTTTGCAATCGTAAAATAGTCTAATATCTTCATTTTTTCAACATACGTAGCTATTACCCTCAAAAACTAAAACTTTTGAAATAGGAAAAGAGCCTTTAATCCTTACCATTTGCAATCATAAAATAGTCTAATATCTTCATTTTTTCCACAGACATAGCTATTACCCTCGAAAACTAAAACTTTTGAAATAGGAAAAGAGCCTTTAATCACATTCTTTACCATGTGCAATCATAAAATTGTCTAATATCTTCATTTTTTCAACATACGTAGCTATTACCCTCGAAAACTAAAACTTTTGAAATAGGAAAAGAGCCTTTAATCACATTCTTTACCATTTGCAATCATAAAATAGTCTAATATCTTCATTTTTTCCGCAGACATAGCTGTTACCCTCGAAAACTAAAACTTTTGAAATAGGAAAAGAGCCTTTAATCACATTCTTCACCATTTGCAATCATAAAATAGTCTAATATCTTCATTTTTTCAACATACGTAGCTATTACCCTCGAAAACTAAAACTTTTGAAAGAGGAAAAGAGCCTTTAATCACATTCTTTACCATTTGCAATCATAAAATAGTCTAATATCTTCATTTTTTCAACATACGTAGCTATTACCCTCGAAAACTAAAACTTTTGAAATAGGAAAAGAGCCTTTAATCACATTCTTTACCATTTGCAATCATAAAATAGTCTAATATCTTCATTTTTTCAACATACGTAGCTATTACCCTCAAAAACTAAAACTTTTGACATAGGAAAAGAGCCTTTAAGGCTGGACGGACTCGCAAAGAATCTTCCTTTACCTCCCATGTTAAACATTTGGAGTTAGCCTGACGTTCCTGAATTAGTGATTTTGGCGGTTTTTATGTCAATAGAAGTAAAAAAAATCTGGTGAATATTTTGGCATAATCAAATCTTAAAGCCGAAAATTATTTTTTTTATAATTCCAAAAAAATTATAAAACCTGTTTCGGGTTTGCATTCTAGATTGCTATGCTTGACATTGTTGTTGTGGGGTATCAAAAAATAGAGCAAAAAATTTTCTATTCATCAATAAGAAGCTTTTTTCTATAATATATACCTCCTGTCTGCAGTTCCTTCAAATACTTTACATATTTGTGTTCCGAAATCAAAATTTCCCCTCAAAAGGTTAGATTGAGCTGTAATCGGAGCATCTAAGAATGCAAAAATTACACCAAGGGGCTAACCACTCGGATTGTTCAGGAGCGATTCAGTCAAGCATTATTTAGTTCTAACCTGTTTAAACAGAGTCTAGAGAAGAATTAAGGTGCAGACACCAAACTGCCGGTTAATGAATATATAAGAAAATTGTGTTGTATAAATAATTAAGGATAAGCTGCGTCTAATCCTAGAGATAAATTGAACACAGCACAAGGGCCGAATAAGAAGCAATGATTTTATTTTAAAAAGATTGATCTATCGTTTTGGTTTAATTAAAATAAATTCAGGACAAATTTATGTATTGTAGTTTAAGTACAATTTTGCATAATCTTCGTACTGAAATAAGAATTAAAAATATATAAAACAAGCTAATTAATAACTAATGAATGAAACAAAATAACTAATGAACGAAACAAAATGTCCCCAAAATATTTAAAATTGTTATAGCAAAACCCGAGTCTTGCTGTAGAACTACCAAAGCAAACTACAAAAGCAATCAATGACCAGTCTCAAGTCCAAGGCCTTTCCAAGAAACAATCCCACCCCTTGGTAAATAAACCCAAATAAAAATTACCCATACTAAAGCAGTCAAATGACCAGTCTCAAGTCCAAGGCCTTTCCAAGAAACAATTCAACCCTTTAGTAAGTGAACCCCGGTAAAAATGGTCAAAACCCTAATAAAGTTCTTATATAGTTCTTGTTATTGACCACAGTAGCATGGGGAAAAAAAATATACAAGGGCTCCATTTGCCAAATGTGCAGGCCCATCGTGAAAAGTTGAAATTAAATTATCGGGCTAGAGGCAGACCGCGTTTACCAAAATATATGTTAGAAGACTTAACGGATGCTTCGGTTCACGACGAATCAAGTTCCGAAGGAATTGGAACAAATTCACCTTTTGTGTTGAAAGTTATCACTTCTGGAAGAAATTTGGGATCAGACCTTCTAAAAGGCTCACGCCGGATTGTGGATCTGCCTTACCTTTTTGAGAATTATGAAAAGCTCGTGATTCGCCACATGTAAGTCTTTTCTTTGTCTTTCATTTTACGTCATTGATTTACTGCTATCAAAATTATTAGGATGGGGAATTATTCTGGGTTGCAATTAATACAACTTGTACCTTATTAATTCTTGATAATTGTCTTTTCTGCTATAGAGAAAGAATGTTCGATAACTTTTAAAGATATTTTCATCCCAAAACAGAAAGTTAAGAAAGTAACACCATCAGATTTAGCGTATCACAGAACCTTATTGTACAAGTTTCAAGCTCCTATCTACAAGAATGTAGAATTTTGTATATTTTGCCAAAACACAAATCCCAGATGCGTGTTTATTTATTTAATTCTTTTTTCCAAGGGTGATTGTACCAACCCAGTGGTCTTAAAATATTGCGAGAGGGCTCATTCAATGGAAATGAAAAGTTCTAGCGCCATCAAAATCCTAATATAGCCACTTTATTCAGCATAGTTGAATAACCTTATAACTATGTCTTTCAGGACGACTTACTCCCCCAAAGACCCCATGGGAAAAGCTGCAAGTTAAAAACTTTGACCAGTGTTTGCACATAGTAATGATTATTGGGAAGTGTACAGACGTTTTCAGTGGGATTTTTTGGTTGGAAGGAGGGGTTGAGAAGAGGAGGTTATGTTGGGGAAACTTTCCATGGAGGAATTTGTCATGGGGAGGAAAATTTTCCATGAATGGGAGGGGGCAGGATTTTCTAGCATGATTTAAAAAAAAATTAAAAAATAAATATGAAAAAGTGTTTTCAACTGAAAGTAAGGACCAGCGGTAAAACATAAAAAGAACAAAAAATATTACACATATAAGGGGTTAATTTCCTCCTAATCTCTCACTTTTTACGCTAAAGTATTTTGTAGTAATTTCAATTATTTATTCTATGGCCTTTGTGATTCAGGGGTCATTCTTAAGGATTTAGGACAAAATTTAAGCTTTAGTGTAATGAGCGAGGTATTGACAAGTGGGCAAGCCCCCCTTATATACGTAATAGATACCTGCGAATATAGAAGTTCGTTAGGTAAGCTGATTCGTAAGTTACGTATATTTTTACTAATGAAAACAATCGTAAAAAACTAAAAGCTCTAGTTGCCTTTTTAAGTAGCAAAAAATTGGAGAGCAGCTGGGCCTCCTTCCCCGCTCATTTTTCTCAAAATCGTTCGATCAAAATTATGAGAAAGCCGTTTAGCCAAAAAAATAAAAATAAAAATTTCGTTTTAATTATTCATCTGCGCAGAGCCGAAATCAAAACATGGATTAACTAAAAAAACATTCAGAAATTAAATAAAAAACGATTTTTTTTAAATGAAAGGAAGGAGTAACATTAAAACTTAAAAAGAACAGAAATTACCCAGTATATGAAAGGGGCTGTTCCCTCCTCAACGCTCCGCTCTTTACGCTAAAGTTATTACAGTATTAAACAGTAGATCTTTTAAATTATATTTTTGGTAAAAAATAAGGAGAGGGGCACATTTGAAGGAAGGCCTAAAAATTCAGAAAAGAACTTAAAACAACCTTAAGTAGCTACTTATACTATTCCTAAGAGCGAATGCTTCGCTATACCCCACCCCTCGCCCCTCTTTAAGCGACAGTTTATAGCCCATTATATATTTCCCCATTACATTTTGAAATAGCCCCACTTTTTACTTCTGTATTAATTTATGACGAAAGCTAATCAATCGGCGGAAAAAATGAGTCGCGCTATTCTGAAATAAAAAAAAAAACAAGTTTTTTTAACTGAAAGTAAGGAGCAACATTAAAACTTAAAATGAACAAATTTTTAGTTGCCTTTTTAAGTAACCAAAAAATCGGACGGCAACTAGGCATCCTCCCCCGCTTCATTCTTTCTCAAAATAATTCGATCAAAACTATGAGAAAGCACTTTAGACAAAAAAATAAATATTAAAATTTCGGTTTAATTATTCATCTGCGGAGAGCCAAAATCAAAACATGCATTGATTCAAAAACGTTCAGAAATTAAATAAAAAAAACAACAGTTTTTTTAACAGAAGTAAGGAGCGACATTAAAACTTAAAACGAACAGAAATTACTTCGTATATGAAAGGGGCTGCTTCCTCATCAACGCCCCGCTCTTTACGCTAAATTTTTTACTGTTTTAAAAAGTAGAGTTAAGAGAAAGAGTCAAACTTTAGCGTAAAGAGTGGGGCGTTGAGGAGGAAACAGCCTCTTTCATATACGGGATAATTTCTGTTCGTTCTAAGTTTTAATGTTGCTCCTTACTTTCATTTAAAATACTTGTTTTTTTATCTAATCATTAAAAAGTACGGAAAATGGTTCTGAAAGAATGTCTGCAAAGGCTTTAAAGGATTTGAGAAATAAACTAGCTAATTTGATCCTCCTAACTCATAAAAGCATATTGGTATTTTTAATCGTACTAATAAGAACTTTGTGAATTACTCGAATAAATTTAAATGATAGTTGAGATGCAACTGAATTTGGGGCACGGATTTTTACTTTGAATTTGATTTTAGGGAGTCAAGTGAGGCTTAATTTTTCTTGGGATTTGGTTAGTAATTTCCGTTGGAATTTGGTAAATCGACACGGGTCTGTTTAGAGGGCATTTCCTGTCATGCCCCAAAGGATTTTTTAAAGTTTTGAAATACTTGGCTTTCCTGATTGGTAGTTCCAGGACAGTTTTTGGCTTGGTTACATACATAAATAAAATTGGGTGGTTTAATCTGACAATGAAATACAACAAACTTTCGGTTAGATCGTATAATTTCCACTTCTCGCCCATTTCTAGCTATATTTTATATTTTATTTCATATTTTAATTACCCTATATCGCTCACTACTCTACATACTACCTATCCTTTTTGAAGCTATAGCACTTTCCCTTCTACCAAAACAATAAAATCGCTACTTTACTATTTTACTTCCTCACAACCAATTAGCATTTTATTTACAGGTGCCAAGACATTAATTTGGTTTCAAATATGATGTTTTTTAAAGAACATAGAGCTGGATTGCGCTCAAGACTCATCTTCAAATGCGAATCATGTCATGAGGAAGCCACAATTCACACAGAAAAACCCCTTGCTCCTAGAAGGCTTAAAAAAAGGCTCAACGAAAACCGTAGTCAAAAAACGGAAAAGGACTGATTTTGATAGTGTGAACACTATCAGAAAGAAACACAAAACAGAAACAGGAACAGTAAGTGTCAACAAAGAGGTAGTGGTTGGTGCAATAAATGGTGGAATGACTCACGCCCAGGTTCAAGAACTTTTCTCTACCATTGGAATAAATACCCCGTCTCAAAAAGTCTTTACGAAATTAGAGAAAGAAATTTGCGTAGAATTGGAAAAAGTTCTCTATGACTATCTTATCGAAAATGGGAAAACTGATCGAAGGATGGCACTGGAAGCAGGTGAGAAAATTCACCCAAATGGAGCTGTAGAGACATGTGTTATAGTTGATAGTTGAATTAGGAACAAATATTGCTGTACTTGCGTGAAATACAGGCATCAAGTAAATAGATCTGTTCCTGAACATACATGTTTTATGAACTGGCAGGGGCCCAGTACAGGTATGGAGTCAGATATATTAGTTGACGCATTCCGAATAGCAACATCCATGCACAATCTAAGATATACTCGATTTGTTGCCGACGGCGATTCAAGTACCCATTCTGAAATTATAGCAAGGGTACCATATGGCAGAAATGTAGAAAAAATTGAGTGTGCTAATCATGCGTGCAAATGCTTGAAAAACAGACTATATAAGAAGCAGCATGAAAATGCCGAATGCAGAAGATTTCTTAGTGCCGCAATAATAAAGAAAATGTGTGATTTTGCCAGAAATGCAATTGCATGTGCCACCACAGAGAAGAAAAGCGTGAAGGATCTCATCAGTGCGCTGAAGGCAATTCCTCTACATTTTTTCCGTGGCGACCATAGATTTTGTCCTACACGCTGCTCGTTCTCCGGGAAAGTTCTACAGGTCAATCCTGAAGACACCCCTAGCATACGACGTAAAAACTGTCTGCTAGAAAGCGCCTTTTCACTAATGCTTCCACAAAACTCCCTTCAAAAGAAATCAGGGAGCCAACCGGAGCAGACAAAAACTACGGCTCGAACGCAACTGCTCCGGATCTTGATTGCAGTGCGCTCGAAATTGCAAAAACAGATTTTTTTACTCGTCTCCAATGTACTGCAACAGAAATCCTCAGTATCGAAATAGCCACCAGGCTTCAGAGAAATCCTATCGATAATAACTGGATAGAATACAGAAAAAACAGAATTACAGCTTCCGTAGCTGGTGCTGTTTGTAAAAGGCGGTTGAAGACTGTGGGTTCATTAGTTTGGCAGCTGCTGTATCCCAGAAACCACCAAACAAAGGCAATGGAGCATGGTCAGATGTATGAGCCTGTAGCTATTGCAGGTTTTGTAAAGAAAATGGGTTGCATTGTGAACTCTGCTGGGCTTTTCATTCAAAAGGAATATGGGTTTCTAGGGGCCAGTCTGGGCGGGATAGCAATTTTTCCTTCGGGTGAGAAGGCTCTTTTGGAGGTGAAGTGCCCTTTGACAGCAAAAGGGCTTACATTGGAAGAGTGAATAGCGCTTAAAAATATATGTCTTGAAAAGAAAGTTAATAGTGAAATAAAGCTGAAAAGAACACATGACTACTATTACCAAGTTCAAATGCAATTGGAATGTTGTGACATTGATTTTGTATACTTTGTAATAATTTTAGGGGAAGAGGAATTATATTATGAAAAGATTGGTCGTGAACGTGAATTCTGGTCTAACAAAATGCTGCCAAATCTAAGAAAAATTTATTTCGAGGCTCTGTTACCAGAAATTGTCGACGGAAGGTTGCCAAGAAGTATGGAGATACGAGAACTGTTTATATAAATCCAACTGTGCTAAGTATGGGTAGTTATCATGTGTCATTACAGTCTTATCCGAATACAAATTCAGATATACAAATACTCAAGCAACAATCGAACTTTAGAATATTTTTTAATGAACCCGTATGGATAAGCTAAATAAAAAAAAACAAGTTTTTTTTTAACTGAAAGTAAGGAGCGACATTAAAACTTAAACGATCAGAAATCACTTCGTATATGAAAGGGGCTGCTCCCTCCTCAACGCCCCACTTTTTACGCTAAAGTTTTTTACTGTTTTAAAAGTAGAATTGAGAGAAAGAGTAAAACTTTAGCGTAAAGAGTGGGGCGTTGAGGAGGGAGCAGCCCCTTTCACATACAAATTAATTTATATTCGATTTAAGTTTTAATGTTGCTCCTTGCTTTCAGTTAAAAACATGTCTTTTTTTTATTTAATATCTGAACATTTTTGAACTAATGCATGTTTTGATTTTGGCTCTCCACAGATGAATAATTAAAACGAAATTTCATATTTATATGGCTTTCTCATAATTTTGATAGAATCACTTTGAGAAAAAAGGAGCAGGGGAGGAGGCTTAGTTGCCCTCCAATGTTTTGGTTACTTAAAAAGGCAACTAGAACTAGAACTTTTAATATTCTACGAACGTTTTTGCTAGTAAAAGATCTACGTAACTTACGAGTTAGCTTACGTAACGAGCTTCTGTATTCTGTTAGTGTTAAATTTTAATGCTGCTCCTTACTTTCAGTTGAAAAAACTGTTTCATATTTATTTTTGTATTGTTCTATTTTGAAATAAGGCTAGAAAATCCTGCGCTCCCTTCATGGAAATTTTCTTCCCCATGACAAATTCCTCCATGGAAAGTTCCCCCAACATAACCCCCTGTTCTAACCCCCCCCCCCCAACCAAAAATCCTCCTGAAAACGTCTGTACATTTCCCAATAACCATTACTATATAAACACTAATCAAAGTTTGTAACTTGTAGCCCCTTCCACGGGGATTCTGGTGGAATAAGTCGTCCCCAAAGACACAGTTATAAGGTTTTTCGACTATGCTGAATAAAATGGCTATCTCACAATTTTAATCGGGTGACTGTGGGAAAATAATTAGCGTGTGAGGAGGCCTAGGTGCCCTCCAATTTTTTAGATCACTTAAAAAGGGTACTATATACTTCATTTTTATATATAATTCACTTGTATATAACTTCATTTCCGTTGGAATGAGCCCGCTCGCAACATTCTATGACAACTGGTTCGATATAATCACCCCTGGAAAAAAAAATCCATATTTTTGCTGATAGAAGCTTAACACTTCCACGGTAGGGTTCCCTGATAGGCTGATTCGGATGGGTGTAATTTTGGTTTTATTACTTTTATCGGGTGTTTCCCTCTATTTTCTAAAATAAGGCAATTTTTCTTAGACTCGCAATTTTAGATAGGTATCTCATATATTTAAAGTCAGCATAAAAATGCGATTTTGTTCATGTAGCTATTGGTATCAAAAATCCGTTTTTTAGAGTTTTGGTTACTATTGAGCCGGGTCGCTCCTTAGTACAGTTCGTTACCACGAACTTTTTGATAAAATGAAATAAATTTGTCACTTCGCTGCGAGCAATTAATTAAATTATATTTTTCTAAATAGGTCTGCATGAAGTAAAAACCCGAAAATGTGTACTTTTTTATTTGTAATTTCCACAATTTTATACCGCGTCTCCTGGCAAATAATGATGACCAGACCACAGGCACACACGCAGGCGAGGGATTCACCCACCTTAAATTTGTATAATGCTTAATTTTGTCAGCGAAATGTTTAATTTTTCTGTGTTTTCCTGGTATTTCTTTCGTAAGAGCTGAACCCCCCTCCTCCAAAAAAAAATCTCGAATAATAATTTCTCTAATTTTCTCCTCGAATAATAGTTCTTTTCCAAATAAATATTCCTATTTACTTGTCGAATTGCGAAGAATGAATATACATTAGTCGTAATTTTCAGTGAGAAACCCCTTGAGTTTAATGACGGCAGTGAAATCTGATAACCTTGAGTATTTGTGTGATATGCCGCGATTGAAAAAGAACTAACAGGCAGTATAATTTTTGGAGGAGCGTCCGGCCTTAATCACATTCTTTACCATTTGCAATCATAAAATAGTCTAATATCTTCATTTTTTCAACATACGTAGCTATTACCCTCGAAAACTAAAACTTTTCACATAGGAAAAGAGCCTTTAATTACATTCTTTACTATGTGCAATCATAAAATAGTCTAAAATCTTCATTTTTTCACCATACGTAGCTATTATCCTCGAAAACTAAAACTTTTGACATAGGAAAAGAGCCTTTAATCACATTCTTTACCATTTGCAATCATAAAATAGTCTAATATCTTCATTTTTTTAACATACGTAGCTATTACCCTCGAAAACTAAAACTTTTGACATAGGAAAAGAGCCTTTAATCACATTCTTTACCATTTGCAATCATAAAATAGTCTAATATCTTCATTTTTTCAACATACGTAGCTATTAGCCTCGAAAACTAAAACTTTTGAAATAGGAAAAGAGCCTTTAATCACATTCTTTACCATTTGCAATCATAAAATAGTCTAATATCTTCATTTTTTCAACATACGTAGCTATTACCCTCGAAAACTTAAACTTTTAAAATAGGAAAAGAGCCTTTAATCACATTCTTTACCATTTGCAATCATAAAATTGTCTAATATCTTCATTTTTTCAACATACGTAGCTATTACCCTCGAAAAAAAACTTTTGAAATAGGAAAAGAGCCTTTAATCACATTCTTTACCATTTGCAATCATAAAATAGTCTAATATCTTCATTTTTTCAACATACGCAGCTATTACCCTCGAAAACTAAAACTTTTGACATAGGAAAAGAGCATTTAATCACATTCTTTACCATTTGCAATCATAAAATAGTCTAATATCTTCATTTTTTCAACACACATAGCTATTACCCTAAAAAACTGAAACTTTTGACATAGGAAAAGAGCCTTTAATCACATTCTTTATCCTGTGCAATCATAAAATAGTCTAATATCTTCAATTTTTTCCACAGACATAGCTATTACCCTCGAAAACTAAAACTTTTAAAATAGGAAAAGAGCCTTTAATCACATTCTTCACCATTTGCAATCATAAAATAGTCTAATATCTTCATTTTTTCAAAATACGTAGCTATTACCCTCGAAAACTAAAACTTTTGAAAGAGGAAAAGAGCCTTTAATCACATTCTTTACCATTTGCAATCATAAAATAGTTTAATATCTTCATTTTTTCAACATACGTAGCTAGTACCATCGAAAACTAAAACTTTTGAAATTGGAAAAGAGCCTTTAATCACATTCTTTACCATTTGCAATCATAAAATAGTCTAATATCTTCATTTTTTCATCATACTTAGCTATTACCCTTGAAAACTAAAACTTTTGACATAGGAAAAGAGCCTTTAATCACATTCTTTACCATGTGCAATCATAAAATAGTCTAATATCTTCATTTTTTCCACAGACATAGCTATTACCCTCGAAAACTAAAACTTTTGAAATATTAAAAGAGCCTTTAATCACATTCTTCACCATTTGCAATCATAAAATAGTCTAATATCTTCATTTTTTCAACATACGTAGCTATTACCCTCGAAAACTAAAACTTTTGAAAGAGGAAAAGAGCCTTTAATCACATTCTTTACCATTTGCAATCATAAAATAGTCTAATATCTCCATTTTTTCAACATACGTAGCTATTACCCTCAAAAACTAAAACTTTTGAAATAGAAAAAGAGCCTTTAATCACATTCTTTACCATTTGCAATCATAAAATAGTCTAATATCTTCATTTTTTCAACATACGTAGCTATTACCCTCAAAAACTAAATCTTTTGACATAGGAAAAGAGCCTTTAATCACATTCTTTACCATTTGCAATCATAAAATAGTCTAATATCTTCATTTTTTCAACATACGTAGCTATTACCCTCGAAAACTAAAACTTTTGACGTAGGAAAAGAGCCTTTAATCGCATTCTTTACCATGTGCAATCATAAAATAGTCTAAAAATTTATTTTTTCAACATTCGTAGCTATTACCCTCGAAAACTAAAACTTTTGAACTAGGAAAAGAGCCTTTAATCACATTCTTTACCATTTACAATCATAAAATAGTCTAATCTCTTCATTTTTTCAACATACGTAGCTATTACCCTCGAAAACTAAAACTTTTGACATAGGAAAAGAGCCTTTAATCACATTCTTTACCATTTGCAATCATAAAATAGTCCAATATCTTCATTTTTTCAACATACGTAGCTATTACCCTCGAAAACTAAAACTTTTGAAATAGGAAAAGAGCCTTTAATCATATTATTTACCATTTGCAATCATAAAATAGTCTAATATCTTCATTTTTTCAACTTACGTAGCTATTACCCTCGAAAACTAAAACTTTTAAAATAGAAAAAGAGCCTTTAATCACATTCTTTACCATTTGCAATCATAAAATTGTCTAGTATCTTCATTTTTTCAACATACGTAGCTATTACCCTCGAAAAAAAAACTTTTGAAATAGGAAAAGAGCCTTTAATCACATTCCTTACCATTTGCAATCATAAAATAGTCTAATATCTTCATTTTTTCAACATACGTAGCTATTACCCTCGAAAACTAAAACTTTGGACATAGGAAAAGAGCCTTTAATCACATTCTTTACCATTTGCAATCATAAAATAGTCTAATATCTTTATTATTTCAACATACGTAGCTATTACACTCGAAAACTAAAACTTTTGAAATAGGAAAAGAGCCTTTAATCACATTCTTTACCATTTGCAATCATAAAATAGTCTAATATCTTCATTTTTTCCACAGACATAGCTATTACCCTCGAAAACTAAAACTTTTGAAATCGGAAAAGAGCCTTTAATCACATTCTTTACCATTTGCAATCATAAAATTGTCTAATATCTTCATTTTTTCAACATACGTAGCTATTACCCTCGAAAACTAAAACTTTTGACATAGGAAAAGAGCCTTTAATCACATTCTTTACCATTTGAAATCATAAAATAGTCTAATATCTTCAGTTTTTCAACATACGTAGCTATTACCTTCGAAAACTAAAACTTTTGACATAGGAAAAGAGCCTTTAATCACATTCTTTACCATGTGCAATCATAAAATAGTCTAATATCTTAATTTTTTCCACAGATATAGCTATTACCCTCGAAAACTAAAACTTTTAAAATAGGAAAAGAGCCTTTAATCACATTCTTCACCATTTGCAATCATAAAATAGTCTAATATCTTCATTTTTTCAACATACGTAGCTATTAACCTCAAAAACTAAAACTTTTGAAAGAGGAAAAGAGCCTTTAATCACATTCTTTACCATTTGCAATCATAAAATAGTCTAATATCTTCATTTTTTGAACATACGTAGCTATTACCCTCAAAAACTAAAACTTTTGAAATAGTAAAAGAGCCTTTAATCACATTCTTTACCATTTGCAATCAAAAAATAGTCTAATATCTTCATTTTTTCAACATACGTAGCTATTACCCTCAAAAACTAAAACTTTTGACATAGGAAAAGAGCCTTTAATCACATTCTTTACCATTTGCAATCATAAAATAGTCTAATATCTTCATTTTTTCAACATACGTAGCTATTACCCTCGAAAACTAAAACTTTTAATATAGGAAAAGAGCCTTTAATCACATTCTTTACCATGTGCAATCATAAAATAGTTTAAAATCTTCATTTTTTCAACATACGTAGCTATTACCCTCGAAAACTAAAACTTTTGAAATAGGAAAAGAGCCTTTAATCACATTCTTTACCATTTGCAATCATAAAATAGTCTAATATCTTCATTTTTTCAACATACGTAGCTATTACCCTCGAAAACTAAAACTTTTGACATAGGAAAAGAGCCTTTAATCACATTCTTTACCATTTGCAATCATAAAATAGTCTAATATCTTCATTTTTTCAACATACGTAGCTATTACCCTCGAAAACTAAAACATTTGAAATAGGAAAAGAGCCTTTAATCACATTCTTTACCATTTGCAATCATAAAATAGTCTAATATCTTCATTTTTTCAACATACGTAGCTATTATCCCCGAAAACTTAAACTTTTGAAATAGGAAAAGAGCCTTTAATCACATTCTTTACCATTTGCAATCATAAAATAGTCTAATATCTTCATTTTTTCAACATATGTAGCTATTACCCTCAAAATCTAAAACTTTTGACATAAGAAAAGAGCCTTCTATCACATTCTTTACCATTTGCAATCATAAAATAGTCTAATATCTTCATTTTTTCAACATCCGTAGCTATTACCCTCGAAAACTAAAACTTTTGACATAGGAAAAGAGCCTTTAATCACATTCTTTACCATGTGCAATCATAAAATAGTCTAAAATCTTCATTTTTTCATTATACGTAGCTATTACCCTCGAAAACTAAAACTTTTGAAATAGGAAAAGAGCCTTTAATCACATTCTTTACCATTTGCAATCATAAAATAGTCTAATATCTTCATTTTTTCAACATACGTAGCTATTACCCTCGAAAACTAAAACTTTTGACATAGGAAAAGAGCCTTTAATCACATTCTTTACCATTTGCAATCATAAAATAGTCTAATATCTTCATTTTTTCAACATACGTAGCTATTACCCTCGAAAACTAAAACTTCTAAAATAGGAAAAGAGCCTTTAATCACATTCTTTACCATTTGCAATCATAAAATTGTCTATTATCTTCATTTTTTCAACATACGTAGCTATTACCCTCGAAAAAAAAATTTTTGAAATAGGAAAAGAGCCTTTAATCACATTCTTTACCATTTGCAATCATAAAATAGTCTAATATCTTCATTTTTTCAACATACGTAGCTATTACCCTCGAAAACTAAAACTTTTGACATAGGAAAAGAGCCTTTAATCACATTCTTTACCATTTGCAATCATAAAATATTCTAGTATCTTCATTTTTCAACATACGTAGCTATTACCCTCGAAAACTAAAACTTTTGACATAGGAAAAGAGCCTTTAATCACATTCTTTACCATGTGCAATCATAAAATAGTCTAATATCTTCATTTTTTCCACAGACATAGCTATTACCCTCGAAAACTAAATCTTTTGAAATAGGAAAAGAGCCTTTAATCACATTCTTTACCATGTGCAATCATAAAATTGTCTATTATCTTCATTTTTTCAACATACGTAGTTATTACCATCGAAAAATAAAACTTTTGACATAGGAAAAGAGCTTTTAATCATATTCTTTACCATTTGCAATCATAAAACAGTCTAATATCTTCATTTTTTCAACATACGTAGCTATTACCCTCGAAAACTAAAACTTTTGAAATAGGAAAAGAGCCTTTAATCACATTCTTTACCATTTGCAATCATAAAATAGTCTAATATCTTCATTTTTTCGACATACGTAGCTATTACCCTCGAAAACTAAAACTTTTGACATAGGAAAAGAGCATTTAATCACATTCTTTACCATTTGAAATCATAAAATAGTCTAATATCTTCAGTTTTTCAACATACGTAGCTATTACCTTCGAAAACTAAAACTTTTGACATAGGAAAAGAGCCTTTAATCACATTCTTTACCATGTGCAATCATAAAATAGTCTAATATCTTCATTTTTTCCACAGACATAGCTATTACCCTCGAAAACTAAAACTTTTAAAATAGGAAAAGAGCCTTTAATCACATTCTTCACCATTTGCAATCATAAAATAGTCTAATATCTTCATTTTTTCAACATAAGTAGCTATTAACCACAAAAACTAAAACTTTTGAAAGAGGAAAAGAGCCTTTAATCACATTCTTTACCATTTGCAATCATAAAATAGTCTAATATCTTCATTTTTTCAACATACGTAGCTATTACCCTCAAAAACCAAAACTTTTTGAAATAGTAAAAGAGCCTTTAATCACATTCTTTACCATTTGCAATCATAAAATAGTCTAATATCTTCATTTTTTCAACATACGTAGCTATTACCCTCAAAAACTAAAACTTTTGACCTAGGAAAAGAGCCTTTAATCACATTCTTTACCATTTGCAATCATAAAATAGTCTAATATCTTCATTTTTTCAACATACGTAGCTATTACCCTCGAAAACTAAAACTTTTGACATAGGAAAAGAGCCTTTAATCACATTCTTTACCATTTGCAATCATAAAATAGTCTAATATCTTCATTTTTTCAACATACGTAGCTATTACCCTCGAAAACTAAAACTTTTGAAATAGGAAAAGAGCCTTTAATCACATTCTTTACAATTTGCAATCATAAAATAGTCTAATATCTTCATTTTTTCAACATACGTAGCTATTATCCTCGAAAACTAAAACTTTTAAAATAGGAAAAGAGCCTTTAATCACATTCTTTACCATTTGCAATCATAAAATAGTCTAATATCTTCATTTTTTCAACATACGTAGCTATTACCCTCGAAAAAAAACTTTTGAAATAGGAGAAGAGCCTTTAATCACATTATTTACCATTTGCAATCATAAAATAGTCTACTATCTTCATTTTTTCAACATACGTAGCTATTACCCTCGAAAACTAAAACTTTTGACATAGGAAAAGAGCCTTTAATCACATTCTTTACCATTTGCAATCATAAAATAGTCTAATATCTTCATTTTTTCAACATATGTAGCTATTACCCTCAAAATCTAAAACTTTTGACATAAGAAAGAGCCTT
>NW_027063197.1:0-41795 GCF_032884065.1 Artemia franciscana | reverse complement strand
TTTTAGTTTTCGAGGGTAATAGCTACGTATGTTGAAAAAATGAAGATATTAGACTATTTTATGATTGCACATGGTAAAGAATGTGATTAAAGGCTCTTTCCTATTTCAAAAGTTTTAGTTTTCGAGGGTAATAGCTACGTATGTTGAAAAAATGAAGATATTAGACAATTTATGATTGCACATGGTAAAGAATGTGATTAAACGTTCTTTTCCTATGTCAAAAGTTTTAGTTTTCGAGGGTAGTAGCTACGTATGTGGAAAAAAATGAAGATATTAGACTATTTTATGATTGTAAATGGTAAAGAATGGGATTAAAGTCTCTTTTCCTATTTCAAAAGTTTTAGTTTTCGAGGGTAATAGCTAAGTATGTTAAAAATGTAGATATTAGACTATTTTATGATTGCACATGGTAAAAATCGTGATTAAAGGCTCTTTTCTATTTCAAAAGTTTTAGTTTTCGAGGGTAATAGCTACGTATGTGGAAAAAATGAAGATATTAGACTATTTTATGATTGCAAATGGTAAAGAATGTGATTAAAGTCTCTTTTCGTATTTCAAAAGTTTTAGTTTTCGAGGGTAATAACTACGTATGTTGAAAAAATGAAGATATTAGACAATTTTATGATTGCACATGGTAAAGAATGTGATTAAAGGCTCTTTTCCTATTTCAAAAGTTTTAGTTTTCGAGGGTAATAGCTACGTATGTTGAAAAATGAAGATATTAGACTATTTTATGATTGCACATGGTAAAGAATGTGATTAAAGGCTCTTTTCCTATTTCAAAAGTTTTAGTTTTCGAGGGTAATAGCTACGTATGTTGAAAAAATGAAGATATTAGACAATTTCATGATTGCACATGGTGAAGAATGTGATTAAAGGCTCTTTTCCTATTTCAAAAGTTTTAGTTTTCGAGGGTAATAGCTACGTGTTGAAAAAATAAAGATATTAGCCAATTTTATGATTGCACATGGTAAAGAATTTGATTAAAGGCTCTTTTCCTATTTCAAAAGTTTTACTTTTCGAGGGTAATAGCTACGTATGTTGAAAAAATGAAGATATTAGACTACTTTATGATTGCACATGGTAAAGAATGTGATTAAAGGCTCTTTTCCTATTTCAAAAGTTTTAGTTTTCAAGGGTAATAGCTATGTCTGTGGAAAAAATGAAGATATTAGACTATTTTATGATTGCACATGGGGTAAAGAATGTGATTAAAGGCTCTGTTCCTATTTCAAAAGTATTAGTTTTCAAGGGTAATAGCTACGTATGTTGAAAAAATGAAGATATTAGACAATTTTATGATTGCACATGGTAAAGAATGTGATTAAAGGCTCTTTTTCTATGTCAAAAGTTTTAGTTTTCGAGGGTAGTAGCTACGTATGTTAAAAAATGAAGATATTAGACTGTTTTATGATTGCACATGGTAAAAAATGTGATTAAAGTCTCTTTTACTATTTCAAAAGTTTTAGTTTTCGAGGGTAATAGCTACGTATGTTGAAAAAATGAAGATATTAGACTATTTTATGATTGCACATGGTAAAGAATGTGATTAAAGGCTCTTTTCCTATTTCAAAAGTTTTAGTTTTCGAGGGTAATAGCTACATATTGTGAAAAAATTAAGATATTAGACTACTTTATGATTGCACATGGTAAAGAATGTGATTAAAGGCTCTTTTCCTCTTTCAAAAGTTTTAGTTTTCTAGGGTAATATCTATGTCTGTGGAAAAAATGAAGATATTAGACTATTTTATGATTACACATGGGGTAAAGAATGTGATTAAAGGCTCTTGTCCTATATCAAAAGTTTTAGTTTTCAAGGGTAATAGCTACGTATGTTGAAAAAATGAAGATATTAGACTATTTTATGATTGCAAATGGTAAAGAATGTGATTAAAGGCTCTTTTCCTTTTTCAAAAGTTTTAGTTTTCGAGGGTAATAGCTACGTATGTTAAAAATGAAGATATTAGACTATTTTATGATTGCACTTGGTAAAAAATGTGATTAAAGGCTCTTTTCCTATTTCAAAAGTTTTAGTTTTCAAGGGTAATAGCTACGTATGTTGAAAAAATGAAGATATTAGACAATTTTATGATTGCACATGGGGTAAAGAATGTGATTAAAGGCTCTTTTCCTATTTCAAAAGTTTTAGTTTTCAAGGGTAATAGCTACGTATGTTGAAAAAATGAAGATATTAGACAATTTTATGATTGCACATGGTAAAGAATATGATTCAAGGCTCTTTTCCTTTTTCAAAAGTTTTAGTTTTCGAGGGTAATAGCTAAGTATGTTAAAAAATGTAGATATTAGACTATTTTATGATTGCACATGGTAAAAATCGTGATTAAAGGCTCTTTTCCTATTTCAAAAGTTTTAGTTTTCGAGGGTAATAGCTACGTATGTTGAAAAAATGAAGATATTAGACTATTATATGATTGCACATGGTAAAGAATGTGATTAAAGGCTCTTTTCCTATTTCAAAAGTTTTTGTTTTCGAGGGTAATAGCTCCATATGTTGAAAAAATGAAGATATTAGACTATTTTATGATTTCACATGGTAAAGAATGTGATTAAAGGCTCTTTTCCTATTTCAAAAGTTTTAGTTTTCGAGGGTAATAGCTATGTCTGTGGAAAAAATGAAGATATTAGACTATTTTATGATTGCATATGATAAAGAATGTGATTAAAGGCTCTTTTCCTATTTCAAAAGTATTAGTTTTCGAGGGTAATAGCTACGTATGTTGAAAAAATGAAGATATTAGGCAATTTTATGATTGCACATGGTAAAGAATGTGATTAAAGGCTCTTTTCCTATTTCAAAAATTTTAGTTTTCGAGGGTAATAGCTACGTATGTTGAAAAAATGAAGATATTAGACTATTTTATGATTGCACATGGTAAAGAATGTGATTAAAGGCTCTTTTCCAATTTCAAAAGTTTTAGTTTTCGAGGGTAATAGCTCCGTATGTTGAAAAAATGAAGATATTAGACAATTTCATGATTGCACATGGTAAAGAATGTGATTAAAGGCTCTTTTCCTATTTCAAAAGTTTTAGTTTTCGAGGGTAATAGCTACGTATGTTGAAAAAATGAAGGTATTAGACAATTTTATGATTGCACATGGTAAAGAATGTGATTAAAGGCTCTTTTCCTATTTCAAAAGTTTTAGTTTTCGAGGGTAATAGCTACGTATGTTGAAAAAATGAAGATATTAGACTATTTTATGATTGCACATGGTAAAGAATGTGATTAAAGGCTCTTTCCTATTTCAAAAGTTTTAGTTTTCGAGGGTAATAGCTACGTATGTTGAAAAAATGAAGATATTAGACAATTTTATGATTGCACATGGTAAAGAATGTGATTAAACGTTCTTTTCCTATGTCAAAAGTTTTAGTTTTCGAGGGTAGTAGCTACGTATGTGGAAAAAATGAAGATATTAGACTATTTTATGATTGTAATTGGTAAAGAATGGGATTAAAGTCTCTTTTCCTATTTCAAAAGTTTTAGTTTTCGAGGGTAATAGCTAAGTATGTTAAAAAATGTAGATATTAGACTATTTTATGATTGCACATGGTAAAAATCGTGATTAAAGGCTCTTTTCCTATTTCAAAAGTTTTAGTTTTCGAGGGTAATAGCTACGTATGTGGAAAAAATGAAGATATTAGACTATTTTATGATTGCAAATGGTAAAGAATGTGATTAAAGTCTCTTTTCGTATTTCAAAAGTTTTAGTTTTCGAGGGTAATAACTACGTATGTTGAAAAAATGAAGATATTAGACAATTTTATGATTGCACATGGTAAAGAATGTGATTCAAGGCTCTTTTCCTTTTTCAAAAGTTTTAGTTTTCGAGGGTAATAGCTACGTATGTTAAAAAATGAAGATATTAGACTATTTTATGATTGCACATGGTAAAAAATGTGATTAAAGGCTCTTTTTCTATTTCAAAAGTTTTAGTTTTCGAGGGTAATAGCAACTTATGTTGAAAAAATGAAGATATTAGACTATTTTATGATTGCACATGGTAAAGAATGTGATTAAAGGCTCTTTTCCTATGTCAAAAGTTTTAGTTTTCGAGGGTAATAACTGCGTAAGTTGGAAAAAATGAAGATATTAGACTATTTTATGATTGCACATGGTAAAGAATGTGATTAAAGGCTCTTTTCCTATTTCAAAAGTTTTAGTTTTCCAGGGTAATAGCTACATATGTTGAAAAAATGAAGATATTAGACTACTTTATGATTGCACATGGTAAAGAATGTGATTAATTGCTCTTTTCCTATTTCAAAAGTTTTAGTTTTCGAGGGTAATAGCTATGTATGTTGAAAAAATGAAGATCTTAGACTATTTTATGATTGCACATGGTAAAAAATGTGATTAAATGCTCTTTTCCTATTTCAAAAGTTTTAGTTTTCGAGGGTAATAGCTACGTATGTTGAAAAAAGGAAGATATAAGACTATTTTGTGATTGCACATGGTAAAGAATGTGATTAAAGGCTCTTTTTCTATGTCAAAAGTTTTAGTTTTCGAGGGTAATAGCTACGTATGTGGAAAAAATGAAGGTATTAGACTATTTTATGATTGCAAATGGTAAAGAATGTGATTAAAGGCTCTTTTCCTATTTCGAAAGTTTTAGTTTTCGAGGGTATATTTACGTATGTTGAAATAATGAAGATATTAGACTATTTTATGATTGCACATGGTAAAGAATGTGATTAAAGGCTCTTTTCCTATTTCAAAAGTTTTAGTTTTCGAGGGTAATAGCTCCATATGTTGAAAAAATGAAGATATTAGACTATTTTATGATTTCACATGGTAAAGAATGTGATTAAAGGCTCTTTTCCTTTTTCAAAAGTTTTAGTTTTCGAGGGTAATAGCTATGTCTGTGGAAAAAATGAAGATATTAGACTATTTTATGATTGCATATGATAAAGTATGTGATAAAAGGCTCTTTTCCTATTTCAAAAGTTTTAGTTTTCGAGGGTAATAGCTACGTATGTTGTAAAAATGAAGATATTAGACAATTTTATGATTGCACATGGTAAAGAATGTGATTAAAGGCTCTTTTCCTATTTCAAAAGTTTTAGTTTTCGAGGGTAATAGCTACGTATGTTGAAAAAATGAAGATATTAGACTATTTTATGATTGCAAATGGTAAAGAATGTGATTAAAGGCTCTTTTCCTTTTTCAAAGTTTTAGTTTTCGAGGGTAATAGCTACGTATGTTGAAAAAATGAAGATATTAGACTATTTTATGATTGCACATGGTAAAAAAATGTGATTAAAGGCTCTTTTCCTATTTCAAGAGTTTTAGTTTTCGAGGGTAATAGCTACGTATGTTGAAAAAATGAAGATATTAGACTATTTTATGATTGCACATGGTTAAGAATGTGATTAAAGTCTCTTTTCCTATGTCAAAAGTTTTAGTTTTCGAGGGTAATAGCTACGTATGTGGAAAAAATGAAGATATTAGACTATTTTATGATTTCAAATGGTAAAAGAATGTGATTAAAGGCTCTTTTCCTAGTTCAAAAGTTTTAGTTTTCGAGGGTAATAGCTACGTATGTTGAAAAAATGAAGATATTAGACTATTATATGATTGCACATGGTAAAGAATGTGATTAAAGGCTCTTTTCCTATTTCAAAAGTTTTAGTTTTCGAGGGTAATAGCTATGTCTGTGGAAAAAAATGAAGATATTAGACTATTTTATGATTGCATATGATAAAGAATGTGATTAAAGGCTCTTTTCCTATTTCAAAAGTATTAGTTTTCGAGGGTAATAGCTACGTATGTTGAAAAAATGAAGATATTAGGCAGTTTTATGATTGCATATGGTAAAGAATGTGATTAAAGGCTCTTTTCCTATTTCAAAAGTTTTAGTTTTCGAGGGTAATAGCTACGTATGTTGAAAAAATGAAGATATTGGACTATTTTATGATTGCACATGGTAAAGAATGTGATTAAAGGCTCTTTTCCTATTTCAAAAGTTTTAGTTTTCGAGGGTAATAGCTCCGTATGTTGAAAAAATGAAGATATTAGACAATTTCATGATTGCACATGGTAAAGAATGTGATTAAAGGCTCTTTTCCTATTTCAAAAGTTTTAGTTTTCGAGGGTAATAGCTACGTATGTTGAAAAAATGAAGGTATTAGACAATTTTATGATTGCACAGGGTAAAGAATTTGATTAAAGGCTCTTTTCCTATTTCAAAAGTTTTAGTTTTCGAGGGTAATAGCTATGTCTGTGAAAAAATGAAGATATTAGACAATTTTATGATTGCACATGGTAAAGAATGCGATTAAACGTTCTTTTCCTATGTCAAAAGTTTTAGTTTTCGAGGGTAGTAGCTACGTATGTGGAAAAAATGAAGATATTAGACTATTTTATGATTGTAAATGGTATAGAATGGGATTAAAGTCTCTTTTCCTATTTCAAAAGTTTTAGTTTTCAAGGGTAATAGCTACGTATGTTGAAAAAATGAAAATATTAGACTATTTTATGATTGTACATGGTAAAGAATGTGATTAAAGGCTCTTTTCCTATTTCAAAAGTTTTAGTTTTCGAGGGTAATAGCTACATATGTTGAAAAAATGAAGATATTAGACTATTTTATGATTCCACATGGTAAAGAATGTGATTAAAGGCTCTTTTCCTATTTCAAAAGTTTTAGTTTTCGAGGGTAATAGCTATGTCTGTGAAAAAAATGAAGATATTAGACTATTTTATGATTGCACATGGTAAAGAATGTGATTAAAGGCTCTTTTCCTATTTCAAAAGTTTTAGTTTTCGAGGGTAATAGCTACGTATGTTGAAAAAATGAAGATATTAGACAATTTTATGATTGCACATGGTAAAGAATGTGATTAAAGGCTCTTTTTCTATGTCAAAAGTTATAGTTTTCGAGGGTAATAGCTACGTATGTTGAAAAAATGAAGATATTAGACTATTTTGTGATTGCAAATGGTAAAGAATGTGATTAAAGGCTCTTTTCCTATTTCAAAAGTTTTAGTTTTTGAGGGTAATAGCTACGTATGTTGAAAAAATGAAGATATTAGACTATTTTATGATTGCAAATGGTAAAGAATGCGATTAAAGGCTCTTTTCCTATGTCAAAAGTTTTAGTTTTTGAGGGTAATAGCTACGTATGTTGAAAAAATGAAGATATTAGACAATTTTATGATTGCACATGGTAAAGAATGGGATTAAAGGCTCTTTTCCTATTTCAAAAGTTTTAGTTTTCGAGGGTAATAGCTACGTATGTTGAAAAAAATGAAGATATTAGACTATTTTATGATTGCACATGGTAAACAATGTGATTAAAGGCTCTTTTCCTATTTCAAAAGTTTAGTTTTCGAGGGTAATAGCTACGTATGTTGAAAAAATGAAGATATTAGACAATTTTATGATTGCACATGGTAAAGAATGTGATTAAAGGCTCTTTTCCTATGTCAAAAGTTTAAGTTTTCGAGGGTAGTAGCTACGTATGTTGAAAAAATGAAGATATTAGTCTATTTTATGATTGCAAATGGTAAAGAATGTGATTAAAGGCTCTTTTCCTTTTTCAAAAGTTTTAGTTTTCGAGGGTAATAGCTACGTATGTTGAAAAAATGAAGATATTAGACTATTTTATGATTGCACATGGTAAAAAATGTGATTAAAGGCTCTTTTCCTATTTCAAAAGTTTTAGTTTTCGAGGGTAATAGCTACGTATGTTGAAAAAATGAAAATATTAGACTATTTTATGATTGCACTTGGTAAAGAATGTTATTAAAGGCTCTTTTCCTATGTCAAAAGTTTTAGTTTTCGAGGGTAATAGCTACGTATGTGGAAAAAATGAAGATATTAGACTATTTTATGATTGCACATGGTAAAGAATGTGATTAAAGGCTCTTTTCCTATTTCAAAAGTTTTAGTTTTCGAGGGTAATAGCTAGGTATGTTGAAAAAATGAAGATATTAGACCATTTTATGATTGCACATGGTAAAGAATGTGATTAAACGTTCTTTTCCTATGTCAAAAGTTTTAGTTTTCGAGGATAGTATCTACGTATGTGGGAAAAATGAAGATATTAGACTATTTTATGATTGCACATGGTAAAGAATGTGATTAAAGGCTCTTTTCCTATTTCAAAAGTTTTAGTTTTCGAGGGTAATAGCTACGTATGTTGAAAAAATGAAGATATTAGACAATTTCATGATTGCACATGGTAAAGAATGGGATTAAAGGCTCTTTTCCTATTTCAAAAGTTTTAGCTTTCGAGGGTAATAGCTACGTATGTTGAAAAAATGAAGATATTAGACTATTTTATGATTGCACATGGTAAACAATTTGATTAAAGGCTCTTTTCCTATTTCAAAAGTTTTAGTTTTTGAGGGTAATAGCTACGTATGTTGAAAAAATGAAGATATTAGACAATTTTATGATTGCACATGGTAAAGAATGTGATTAAAGGCTCTTTTCCTATGTCAAAAGTTTTAGTTTTCGAGGGTAGTAGCTACGTATGTTGAAAAAATGAAGATATTAGACTATTTTATGATTGCAAATCGTAAAGAATGTGATGAAAGGCTCTTTTCCTTTTTCAAAAGTTTTAGTTTTCGAGGGTAATAGCTACGTATGTTGATAAAATGAAGATATTAGACTATTTTATGATTGCACATGGTAAAAAATGTGATTAAAGGCTCTTTTCCTATTTCAAAAGTTTTAGTTTTCGAGGGTAATAGCTACGTATATTGAAAAAATGAAGATATTAGACTATTTTATGATTGCACATAGTAAAGAATGTGATTAAAGGCTCTTTTCCTATGTCAAAAGTTTTAGTTTTCGAGGGTAATAGCTACGTATGTGGAAAAAATGAAGATATTAGACAATTTTATGATTGCACATGGTAAAGAATGTGATTAAAGGCTCTTTTCCTATTTCAAAAGTTTTAGTTTTTGAGGGTAATAGCTACGTATGTTGAAAAAATGAAAATATTAGACTATTTTATGATTGCACATGGTAAAGATTGTGATTAAAAGCTCTTTTCCTATGTCAAAAGTTTTAGTTTTCGAGGGGTAATAGCTACGTATGTGGAAAAAATGAAGATATCAGACAATTTTATGATTGCACATGGTAAAGAATTTGATTAAACTTTCTTTTCCTATGTCAAAAGTTTTAGTTTTCGAGGGTAGTAGCTACGTATGTGGAAAAAATGAAGATATTAGACTATTTTATGATTGCACATGGTAAAGAATGGGATTAAAGTCTCTTTTCTTATTTCAAAAGTTTTAGTTTTCGAGGGTAATAGCTACGTATGTTGAAAAAATGAAGATATTAGACTATTTTATGATTGTACATTGTAAAGAATGTGATTAAAGGCTCTTTTCCTATTTCAAAAGTTTTAGTTTTTGAGGGTAATAGCTAGATATGTTGAAAAAATGAAGATATTAGACTATTTTATGATTGCATATGGTAAAGAATATGATTAATGGCTCTTTTCCTATTTCAAAAGTTTTAGTTTTCGAGGGTAATAGCTATGTCTGTGGAAAAAATGAAGATATTAGACTATTTTATGATTGCACATGGTAAAGAATGTGATCAAAGGCTCTTTTCCTATTTCAAAAGTTTTAGTTTTCGAGGGTAACAGCTACGTATGTTGAAAAAATGAAGATATTAGACTATTTTATGATTGCACATGGTAAAAAATGTGATTAAAGGCTCTTTTCCTATTTCAAAAGTTTTAGTTTTCGAGGGTAATAGCTACGTATGTTGAAAAAATGAAGATATTAGACTATTTTATGATTGCACATGGTAAAAAATGTGATTAAAGGCTCTTTTCCTATTTCAAAAGTTTTAGTTTTCGAGGGTAATAGCTACGTATGTTGAAAAAATGAAGATATTAGACTATTTTATGATTGCACATGGTAAAGAATGTGATTAAAGGCTCTTTTCCTATGTCAAAAGTTTTAGTTTTCGAGGGTAATAGCTACGTATGTGGAAAAAATGAAGATATTAGACTATTTTATGATTTCAAATGGTAAAGAATGTGATTAAAGGCTCTTTTCCTATTTCAAAAGTTTTAGTTTTCGAGGGTAATAGCTACGTATGTTGAAAAAATGAAGATATTAGACAATTTTATGATTGCACATGGTAAAGAATGTGATTAAAGGCTCTTTTCCTATGTCAAAAGTTATAGTTTTCGAGGGTAATAGCTACGTATGTTGAAAAAATGAAGATATTAGACTATTTTGTGATTGCAAATGGTAAAGAATGTGATTAAAGGCTCTTTTCCTATTTCAAAAGTTTTAGTTTTCGAGGGTAATAGCTCCATATGTTGAAAAAATGAAGATATTAGACTATTTTATGATTTCACATGGTAAAGAATGTGATTAAAGGCTCTTTTCCTATTTCAAAAGTTTTAGTTTTCGAGGGTAATAGCTATGTCTGTGGAAAAAATGAAGATATTAGACTATTTTATGATTGCATATGATAAAGAATGTGATTAAAGGCTCTTTTCCTATTTCAAAAGTATTAGTTTTCGAGGGTAATAGCTACGTATGTTGAAAAATGAAGATATTAGGCAATTTTATGATTGCACATGGTAAAGAATGTGATTAAAGGCTCTTTTCCTATTTCAAAAGTTTTAGTTTTCGAGGGTAATAGCTACGTATGTTGAAAAAATGAAGATATTAGACTATTTTATGATTGCACATGGTAAAGAATGTGATTAAAGGCTCTTTTCCTATTTCAAAAGTTTTAGTTTTCGAGGGTAATAGCTCCGTATGTTGAAAAAATGAAGATATTAGACAATTTCATGATTGCACATGGTAAAGAATGTAATTAAAGGCTCTTTTCCTATTTCAAAAGTTTTAGTTTTCGAGGGTAATAGCTACGTATGTTGAAAAAATGAAGGTATTAGACAATTTTATGATTGCACATGGTAAAGAATGTGATTAAAGGCTCTTTTCCTATTTCAAAAGTTTTAGTTTTCGAGGGTAATAGCTACGTATGTTGAAAAAATGAAGATATTAGACTATTTTATGATTGCACATGGTAAAGAATGTGATTAAAGGCTCTTTCCTATTTCAAAAGTTTTAGTTTTCGAGGGTAATAGCTACGTATGTTGAAAAAATGAAGATATTAGACAATTTTATGATTGCACATGGTAAAGAATGTGATTAAACGTTCTTTTCCTATGTCAAAAGTTTTAGTTTTCGAGGGTAGTAGCTACGTATGTGGAAAAAATGAAGATATTAGACTATTTTATGATTGTAAATGGTAAAGAATGGGATTAAAGTCTCTTTCCTATTTCAAAAGTTTTAGTTTTCGAGGGTAATAGCTACGTATGTTGAAAAAATGAAAATATTAGACTATTTTATGATTGTACATGGTAAAGAATGTGATTAAAGGCTCTTTTCCTATTTCAAAAGTTTTATTTTTCGAGGGTAATAGCTACATATGTTGAAAAAATGAAGATATTAGACTATTTTATGATTCCACATGGTAAAGATGTGATTAAAGGCTCTTTTCCTATTTCAAAAGTTTTAGTTTTCGAGGGTAATAGCTATGTCTGTGAAAAAAATGAAGATATTAGACTATTTTATGATTGCACATGGTAAAGAATGTGATTAAAGGCTCTTTTCCTATTTCAAAAGTTTTAGTTTTCGAGGGTAATAGCTACGTATGTTGAAAAAATGAAGATATTAGACAATTTTATGATTGCACATGGTAAAGAATGTGATTAAAGGCTCTTTTCCTATGTCAAAAGTTATAGTTTTCGAGGGTAATAGCTACGTATGTTGAAAAAATGAAGATATTAGACTATTTTGTGATTGCAAATGGTAAAGAATGTGATTAAAGGCTCTTTTCCTATTTCAAAAGTTTTAGTTTTCGAGGGTAATAGCTACGTATGTTGAAAAAATGAAGATATTAGACTATTTTATGATTGCAAATGGTAAAGAATGTGATTAAAGGCTCTTTTCCTCTGTCAAAAGTTTTAGTTTTTGAGGGTAATAGCTACGTATGTTGAAAAAATGAAGATATTAGACAATTTCATGATTGCACATGGTAAAGAATGGGATTAAAGGCTCTTTTCATATTTCAAAAGTTTTAGTTTTCGAGGCTAATAGCTACGTATGTTGAAAAAATGAAGATATTAGACTATTTTATGATTGCATATGGTAAACAATGTGATTAAAGGCTCTTTTCCTATTTCAAAAGTTTTAGTTTTCGAGGGTAATAGCTACGTATGTTGAAAAAATGAAGATATTAGACAATTTTATGATTGCACATGGTAAAGAATATGATTAAAGGCTCTTTTCCTATGTCAAAAGTTTAAGTTTTTCGAGGGTAATAGCTACGTATGTTGAAAAAATGAAGATATTAGACAATCTTATGATTGCACATGGTAAAGAATATGATTAAAGGCTCTTTTCCTATGTCAAAAGTTATAGTTTTCGAGGGTAATAGCTACGTATGTTGAAAAAATGAAGATATTAGACTATTTTGTGATTGCAAATGGTAAAGAATGTGATTAAAGGCTCTTTTCCTATTTCAAAAGTTTTAGTTTTCGAGGGTAATAGCTCCATATGTTGAAAAAATGAAGATATTAGACTATTTTATGATTTCACATGGTAAAGAATGTGATTAAAGGCTCTTTTCCTATTTCAAAAGTTTTAGTTTTCGAGGGTAATAGCTATGTCTGTGGAAAAAATGAAGATATTAGACTATTTTATGATTGCATATGATAAAGAATGTGATTAAAGGCTCTTTTCCTATTTCAAAAGTATTAGTTTTCGAGGGTAATAGCTACGTATGTTGAAAAATGAAGATATTAGGCAATTTTATGATTGCACATGGTAAAGAATGTGATTAAAGGCTCTTTTCCTATTTCAAAAGTTTTAGTTTTCGAGGGTAATAGCTACGTATGTTGAAAAAATGAAGATATTAGACTATTTTATGATTGCACATGGTAAAGAATGTGATTAAAGGCTCTTTTCCAATTTCAAAAGTTTTAGTTTTCGAGGGTAATAGCTCCGTATGTTGAAAAAATGAAGATATTAGACAATTTCATGATTGCACATGGTAAAGAATGTGATTAAAGGCTCTTTTCCTATTTCAAAAGTTTTAGTTTTCGAGGGTAATAGCTACGTATGTTGAAAAAATGAAGGTATTAGACAATTTTATGATTGCACATGGTAAAGAATGTGATTAAAGGCTCTTTTCCTATTTCAAAAGTTTTAGTTTTCGAGGGTAATAGCTACGTATGTTGAAAAAATGAAGATATTAGACTATTTTATGATTGCACATGGTAAAGAATGTGATTAAAGGCTCTTTCCTATTTCAAAAGTTTTAGTTTTCGAGGGTAATAGCTACGTATGTTGAAAAAATGAAGATATTAGACAATTTTATGATTGCACATGGTAAAGAATGTGATTAAACGTTCTTTTCCTATGTCAAAAGTTTTAGTTTTCGAGGGTAGTAGCTACGTATGTGGAAAAAATGAAGATATTAGACTATTTTATGATTGTAAATGGTAAAGAATGGGATTAAAGTCTCTTTTCCTATTTCAAAAGTTTTAGTTTTCGAGGGTAATAGCTACGTATGTTGAAAAAATGAAAATATTAGACTATTTTATGATTGCAAATGGTAAAGAATGTAATTAAAGGCTCTTTTCCTATGTCAAAAGTTTTAGTTTGAGAGGGTAATAGCTACGTATGTTGAAAAAATTAAGATCTAAGACTATTTTATGATTGCAAATGGTAAAGAATGTCATTAAAGGCTCTTTTCCTATTTCAAAAGTTTTAGTTTTCGAGGGTAATAGCTACGTATGTTGAAAAAATGAAGATATTAGACAATTTTATGATTGCACATGGTAAAGAATGTCATTAAAGGCTCTTTTCCTATTTCAAAAGTTTTAGTTTTCGAGGGTAATAGCTACGTATGTTGAAAAAATGAAGATATTAGACAATTTTATGATTGCAAATGGTAAAGAATGTGATTAAAGGCTCTTTTGATATTTGAAAAGTTTTAGTTTTTGAGTGTAATAGCTACGTATGTTGAAAAAATGAAGATATTAGACTATTTTATGATTGCAAATGGTAAAGAATGTGATTAAGGGCTCTTTTCCTATTTCAAAAGTTTTAGTTTTCGAGGGTAATAGCTACGTATGTTGAAAAAATGAAGATAATAGACTATTTTATGATTGCAAATGGTAAAGAATGTGATTAAAGGCTCTTTTCCTATGTCAAAAGTTTTAGTTTTCAAGGGTAATAGCTACGTATGTTGAAAAAATGAAGATATTAGACAATTTTATGATTGCACATGGTAAAGAATGTGATTAAAGGCTCTTTTCCTATTTCGAAAGTTTTAGTTTTCGAGGGTAATAGCTAGGTATGTTAAAAAAATTAAGATCTAAGACTATTTTATGATTGCAAATGGTAAAGAATGTCATTAAAGGCTCTTTTCCTATTTCAAAAGTTTTAGTTTTCGAGGGTAATAGCTACGTATGTTGAAAAAATGAAGATATTAGACTATTTTATGATTGCAACTGGTAAAGAATGTGATTAAAGGCTCTTTTCCTATGTCAGAAGTTTTAGTTTTCGAGGGTAATAGCTACGTATGTTGAAAAAATGAAGATATTAGACTATTTTATGATTGCAAATGGTAAAGAATGTGATTAAAGGCTCTTTTCCTATTTCAAAAGTTTTAGTTTTCGAGGGTAATAGCTACGTATGTTGAAAAAATGAACATATTAGACAATTTTATGATTGCACATGGTAAAGAATGAGATTAAAGGCTCTTTTCCCATTTCAAAAGTTATAGTTTTCGAGGGTAATAGCTACGTATGTTGAAAAATGAAGATATTAGACTATTTTATGATTGCACATGGTAAAGAATGTGATTAAAGGCTCTTTTCCTATTTCAAAAAGTTTTAGTTTTCGAGGGTAATAGCTATGTATGTTGAAAAAATGAAGATATTAGACTATTTTATGATTGCACATGGTAAAGAATGTGATTAAAGGCTCTTTTCCTATTTCAAAAGTTTTAGTTTTCGAGGGTAATAGCTACGTATGTTGAAAAAATGAAGATATTAGACTATTTTATGATTGCAAATGGTAAAGAATGTGATTAAAGGCTATTTTCCTATTTCAAAAGTTTTAGTTTTCGAGGGTAATAGCTACGTATGTTGAAAAAATGAAGATATTAGACAATTTTATGATTGCAAATGGTAAAGAATGTGATTAAAGGCTCTTTTTTTATTTCAAAATTTTTAGTTTTTGGAGGTAAGAGCTATGTCTGTGGAATAAATGAAGATATTAGACTATTTTATGATTGCACATGGTAAAGAATGTGATTAAAGGCTCTTTTCCTATTTCAAAAGTTTTAGTTTTCGAGGGTAATAGCTACGTATGTTGAAAAAATGAAGATATTAGACAATTTTATGATTGCACATGGTAAAGAATGTGATTAAAGGCTCTTTTCCTATGTCAAAAGTTTTAGTTTTCGAGGGTAATAGCTACGTATGTTGAAAAAATGAAGATATTAGACTATTTTATGATTGCAAATGGTAAAGAATGTGATTAAAGGCTCTTTTCCTATGTCAAAAGTTTTAGTTTTCGAGGGTAATAGCTACGTATGTTGAAAAAATGAAGATATTAGACTATTTTATGATTGCAAATGGTAAAGAATGTATGTGATTAAAGGCTCTTTTCCTATTTCAAAAGTTTTAGTTTTCGAGGGTAATAGCTACGTATGTTGAAAAAATGAAGATATTAGACTATTTTATGATTGCAAATGGTAAAGAATGTGATTAAAGGCTCTTTTCCTATGTCAAAAGTTTTAGTTTTCGAGGGTAATAGCTACGTATGTTGAAAAAATGAAGATATTAGACAATTTTATGATTGCACATGGTAAAGAATGTGATTAAAGGCTCTTTTCCTATTTCTAAAGTTTTAGTTTTCGAGGGTAATAGCTACGTATGTTGAAAAAATGAAGATATTAGACTATTTTATGATTGCAAATGGTAAAGAATGTGATTAAAAGCTCTTTTCCTATTCCAAAAATTTTAGTTTTCGAGGGTAATAGCTACGTATGTTGAAAAAATGAAGATATTAGACTATTTTATGATTGCACATGGTAAAGAATCTGATTAAAGGCTCTTTTTCTATTTCAAAAGTTTTAGTTTTCGAGGGTAATAGCTACGTATGTTGAAAAAATGAAGATATTAGACTATTTTATGATTGCAAATGGTAAAGAATGTGATTAAAGGCTCTTTTCCTATGTCAAAAGTTTTAGTTTTCGAGGGTAATAGCTACGTATGTTGAAAAAATGATGATATTAGATTCTTCCTATTTCGAGGGTAATAGCTACGTATGTTGAAAAAATGAAGATATTAGACTATTTTATGATTGCAAATGGTAAAGAATGTGATTAAAGGCTCTTTTCCTATTTCAAAAGTTTTCGTTTTCGAGGATAATAGCTTTGTCTGTGGAAAAAATGAAGATATTAGACTATTTTATGATTGCAAATGGTAAAGAATGTGATTAAAAGCTCTTTTCCTATTTCAAAAGTTTTAGTTTTCGAGGGTAATAGCTAAGTATGTTGAAAAAATGAAGATATTAGACAATTTTATGATTACACATGGTAAAGAATGTGATTAAAGGCTCTTTTCCTATTTCAAAAGTTTTAGTTTTCGAGGGTAATAGCTACGTATGTTGAAAAAATGAAGATATTAGACAATTTTATGATTGCACATGGTAAAGAATGTGATTAAAGGCTCTTTTCCTATGTCAAAAGTTTTAGTTTTCGGGGGTAAGAGCTTTGTCTGTGGAAAAAATGAAGATATTAGACTATTTTATGATTGCAAATGGTAAAGAATGTGATTAAAGGCTCTTTTCCTATGTCAAAAGTTTTAGTTTTCGAGGGTAATAGTTCCGTATTTTGAAAAAATGAAGATATTAGACTATTTTATGATTGTAAATGGTAAAGAATGTGATTAAAGGCTCTTTTCCTATGTCAAAAGTTTTAGTTTTCGAGGGTAATAGCTACGTATGTTGAAAAAATGAAGATATTAGACTATTTTATGATTGCACATGGTAAAGAATGTGATTAAAGGGTCTTTTCCTACTTCAAAAGTCTCAGTTTTCGAGGGTAATAGCTACGTATGTTGAAAAAATGAAGATATTAGACTATTTTATGATTGCAAATGGTAAAGAATGTGATTAAAAGCTCTTTTCCTATTTCAAAAATTTTAGTTTTCGAGGGTAATAGCTACGTATGTTGAAAAAATGAAGATTTAGACTATTTTATGATTGCACATGGTAAAGAATGTGATTAAAGGCTCTTTTCCTATTTCAAAAGTTTTAGTTTTCGAGGGTAATAGCTACGTATGTTGAAAAAATGAAGATATTAGACTATTTTATGATTGCAAATGGTAAAGATTGTGATTAAAGGCTCTGATCCTATGTCAAAAGTTTTAGTTTTCGAGGGTAATAGCTACGTATGTTGAAAAAATGATGATATTAGATTATTTTATGATTGCACATGGTAAAGAATGTGATTAAAGGCTCTTTTCCTATTTCAAAAGTTTTAGTTTTCAAGGGTAATAGCTACGTATGTTGAAAAAATGAAGATATTAGACTATTTTATGATTGCAAATGGTAAAGAATGTGATTAAAGGCTCTTTTCCTATTTCAAAAGTTTTAGTTTTCGAGGGTAATAGCTACGTATGTTCAAAAAATGAAGATATTAGACTATTTTATGATTGCAAATGGTAAAGAATGTGATTAAAAGCTCTTTTCCTATTTCAAAAGTTTTAGTTTTCGAGGGTGATAGCTACGTATGTTGAAAAAATGAAGATATTAGACAATTTTATGATTGCACATGGTAAAGAATGTGATTAAAGGCTCTTTTCCTATTTCAAAAGTTTTAATTTTCGAGGGTAATAGCTACGTATGTTGAAAAAATGAAGATATTAGACTATTTTATGATTGCACATGGTAAAGAATGTGATTAAAGGTTCTTTTCCTATTTCAAAAGTTTTAGTTTTCGAGGGTAATAGCTACGTAAGTTGAAAAAATGAAGATATTAGACAATTTTATGATTGCACATGGTAAAGAATGTGATTAAAGGCTCTTTTCCTGTGTCAAAAGTTTTAGTTTTCGAGGGTAATAGCTACGTATGTTGAAAAAATGAAGAAATTAGACTATTTTATGATTGCAAATAGTAAAGAATGTGATTAAAGGCTCTTTTACTATTTCAAAAGTTTTAGTTTTTGAGGGTAATAGCTACGTATGTTGAAAAAAAATAAGATATTAGACTATTTTATGATTGCACATGGTAAAGAATGTGATTAAAGGCTCTTTTCCTATGTCAAAAGTTTTAATTTTCGGGGGTAAGAGCTTTGTCTGTGGAAAAAATGAAGATATTAGACAACTTTATGATTGCACATGGTAAAGAATGTGATTAAAGGCTCTTTTCCTATGTCAAAAGTTTTAATTTTCGAGGGTAATAGCTACGTATGTTGAAAAAATGAAGATATTAGACTATTTTATGATTGCAAATGGTAAAGAATGTGATTAAAGGGTCTTTTCCTATGTCAAAAGTTTTAGTTTTCGAGGGTAATAGCTACGTATTTTGAAAAAATGAAGATATTAGACTATTTTATGATTGCACATGGTAAAGAATGTGATTAAAGGCTCTTTTCCTATTTCAAAAGTTTTATTTTTTGAGGGTAATAGCTATGTCTGTGGAAAAAATGAAGATATTAGACTATTTTATGATTGCACATGGTAAAGCATGTGATTAAAGGCTCTTTTCCTATTTCAAAAGTTTTAGTTTTCGGGGGTAAGAGCTACGTATGTTGAAAAAATGAAGATGTAAGACTATTTTATTATTGCGAATGGTAAAGAATGTGATTAAAGGCTCTTTTCCTATTTCAAAAGTTTTAGTTTTCGAGGGTAATAGCTTGGTCTGTGGAAAAAATGAAGATATTAGACTATTTTATGATTGCACATGGTAAAGAATGTGATTAAAGGCTCTTTTCCTATTTCAAAAGTTTTATTTTTTGAGGGTAATAGCTATGTCTGTGGAAAAAATGAAGATATTAGACTATTTTATGATTGCACATGGTAAAGAATATGATTAAAGGCTCTTTTCCTATTTCAAAAGTTTTAGTTTTCGGGGGTAAGAGCTACGTATGTTGAAAAAATGAAGATGTAAGACTATTTTATTATTGCAAATGGTAAAGAATGTGATTAAAGGCTCTTTTCCTATTTCAAAAGTTTTAGTTTTCGAGGGTAATAGCTTGGTCTGTGGAAAAAATGAAGATATTAGACTATTTTATGATTGAACATGGTAAAGAATGTGATTAAAAGCTCTTTTCCTATTTCAAAAGTTTTAGTTTTCGAGGGTAATAGCTACGTATGTTGAAAAAATGAAGATATTAGACTATTTTATGATTGCAAATGGTAAAGAATGTGATTAAAGGCTCTTTTCCTAATTCAAAAGTTTTAGTTTTCGAGGGTAATAGCTATGTCTGTTGAAAAAATGAAGATATTAGACTATTTTATGATTGCACATGGTAAAGAATGTGATTAAAGGCTCTTTTCCTATTTCAAAAGTTTTAGTTTTCGAGAGTAATAGCTACGTATGTTGAAAAAATGAAGATATTAGACTATTTTATGATTGTAAATGGTAAAGAATGTGATTAAAGGCTCTTTTCCTATTTCAAAAATTTTAGTTTTCGAGGGTAATAGCTACGTAAAAAAAATGAAGATATTAGACTATTTTATGATTGCAAATGGTAAAGAATGTGATTAAAGGCTCTTTTCCTATGTCAAAAGTTTTAGTTTTCGAGGGTAATAGCTACGTATGTTGAAAAAATGAAGATATTAGACTATTTTATGATTGCACATGGTAAAGAATGTGATTAAAGGCTCTTTTCCTATTTCAAAAGTTTTAGTTTTCGAGGGTAATAGCTACGTAAGTTGAAAAAATGAAGATATTAGACTATTTTATGATTGCAAATGGTATAGAATGTGATTAAAGGCTCTTTTACTATGTCAAAAGTTTTAGTTTTCGAGGGTAATAGCTACGTATGTTGAAAAAATGAAGATATTAGACTATTTTATGATTGCACATGGTAAAGAATGTGATTAAAGGCTCTTTTCCTATTTCAAAAGTTTTAGTTTTCGAGGGTAATAGCTACGTATGATGAAAAAATGAAGATATTAGACTATTTTATGATTGCAAATGGTAAAGAATGTGATTAAAGGCTCTTTTCCTATTTCAAAAGTTTTAGTTTTCGAGGGTAATAGCTACGTATGTTGAAAAAATGAAGATATTGGACTATTTTATGATTGCACATGGTAAAGAATGTGATTAAAGGCTCTTTTCCTATTTCAAAAGTTTTAGTTTTCTAGGGTAATAGCTACGTATGTTGAAAAAATGAAGATATTAGACTATTTTATGATTGCACATGGTAAAGAATGTGATTAAAGGCTCTTTTCCTATTTGAAAAGTTTTAGTTTTCGAGGGTAATAGCTACGTATGTTGAAAAAATGAAGATATTAGACTATTTTATGATTGCAAATGGTAAAGAATGTGATTAAAGACTCTTTTCCTATTTCAAAAGTTTTAGTTTTCGAGGGTAATAGCTACGTATGTTGAATAAATGAAGACATTAGACAATTTTATGATTGCACATGGTAAAGAATGTGATTAAAGGCTCTTTTCCTATTTCAAAAGTTTTAGTTTTCGAGGGTAATAGCTACGTATGTAGAAAAAAATGAAGATATTAGACTATTTTATGATTGCAAATGGTAAAGAATGTGATTAAAGGCTCTTTTCCTATTTCAAAAGTTTTAGTTTTCTAGGGTAATAGCTACATATGTTGAAAAAATGAAGATATTACACTATTTTATGATTGCCAATGGTAAAGAATGTGATTAAAGGCTCTTTTCCTATGTCAAAAGTTTTAGTTTTCGAGGGTAATGGCTACGTATGTTGAAAAAATGAAGATATTAGACTATTTTATGATTGCAAATGGTAAAGAATGTGATTAAAGGCACTTTTCCTATGTCAAAAGTTTTAGTTTTCGAGGGTAATAGCTACGTATGTTGAAAAAATGAAGATATTAGACTATTTTATGATTGCAAATGGTAAAGAATGTGATTAAAGGCTCTTTTCCTATGTCAAAAGTTTTAGTTTTCGAGGTTAATAGCTACGTATGTTGAAAAAATGAAGATATTAGACTATTTTATGATTGCAAATGGTAAAGAATGTGATTAAAGGCTCTTTTCCTATTTCAAAAGTTTTAGCTTTCGAGGGTAATAGCTACGTATGTTGAAAAAATGAAGATATTAGACTATTTTATGATTGCAAATGGTAAAGAATGTGATTAAAGGCTCTTTTCCTATTTCAAAAGTTTTAGTTTTCGAGGGTAATAGCTACGTATGTTGAAAAAATTAAGATATAAGACTATTTTATGATTGCAAATGGTAAAGAATGTGATTCAAGGCTCTTTTCCTATGTCAAAAGTTTTAGTTTTCGAGGGTAATAGCTACGTATGTTGAAAAATGAAGATATTAGACTATTTTATTATTGCAAATGGTAAAGAATGTGATTAAAGGCTCTTTTCCTATTTCAAAAGTTTTAGTTTTCGAGGGTAATAGCTACGTATGTTGAAAAAATGAAGATATTAGACTATTTTATGATTGCAAATGGTAAAGAATGTGATTAAAGGCTCTTTTCCTATGTCAAAAGTTTTAGTTTTCGAGGGTAATAGCTACGTATGTTGAAAAAATGAAGATATTAGACTATTTTATGATTGCAAATGGTAAAGAATGTGATTAAAGGCTCTTTTCCTATGTCAAAAGTTTTAGTTTTCGAGGGTAATAGCTACGTATGTTGAAAAAATGAAGATATTAGACTATTTTATGATTGCAAATGGTAAAGAATGTGATTAAAGGCTCTTTTCCTATTTCAAAAGTTTTAGTTTTCGAGGGTAATAGCTACGTATGTTGAAAAAATGAAGATATTAGACTATTTTATGATTGCAAATGGTAAAGAATGTGATTAAAGGCTCTTTTCCTATTTCAAAAGTTTTAGTTTTCGAGGGTAATAGCTACGTATGTTGAAAAAATTAAGATATAAGACTATTTTATGATTGCAAATGGTAAAGAATGTGATTCAAGGCTCTTTTCCTATGTCAAAAGTTTTAGTTTTCGAGGGTAATAGCTACGTATGTTGAAAAATGAAGATATTAGACTATTTTATTATTGCAAATGGTAAAGAATGTGATTAAAGGCTCTTTTCCTATTTCAAAAGTTTTATTTTTCGAGGGTAATAGCTACGTATGTTGAAAAAATGAAGATATTAGACTATTTTATGATTGCAAATGGTAAAGAATGTGATTAAAGGCTCTTTTCCTATGTCAAAAGTTTTAGTTTTTGAGGGTAATAGCTACGTATGTTAAAAAAATGAAGATATTAGACTATTTTATGATTGCACATGGTAAAAAATGTGATTGAAGGCTCTTTTCCTATTTCAAAAGTTTTAGTTTTCGAGGGTAATAGCTACGTATGTTGAAAAAATGAAGATATTAGACTATTTTATGATTGAAAATGGCAAAGAATGTGATTAAAGGCTCTTTTCCTATGTCAAAAGTTTTAGTTTTCGAGGGTAATAGCTACGTATGTTGAAAAAATGAAGATATTAGACTATCTTATGATTGCAAATGGTAAAGAATGTGATTAAAGGCTCTTTTCCTATTTCAAAAGTTTTAGTTTTCGAGGGTAATAGCTACGTATGTTGAAAAAATGAAGATATTAGACTATTTTATGATTGCAAATGGTAAAGAATGTGATTAAAGGCTCTTTTCCTATGTCAAAAGTTTTAGTTTTCGAGGGTAATAGCTACGTATGTTGAAAAAGTGAAGATATTAGACCATTTTATGATTGCAAATGGTAAAGAATATGATTAAAGGCTCTTTTCCTATGTCAAAAGTTTTAGTTTTCGAGGGTAATAGCTACGTATTTTGAAAAAATGAAGATATTAGACTATTTTATGATTGCACATGGTAAAGAATGTGATTAAAGGCTCTTTTCCTATTTCAAAAGTTTTATTTTTTGAGGGTAATAGCTATATCTTTGGAAAAAATGAAGATATTAGACTATTTTATGATTGCACATGGTAAAGAATGTGATTAAAGGCTCTTTTCCTATTTCAAAAGTTTTAGTTTTCGGGGGTAAGAGCTACGTATGTTGAAAAAATGAAGATGTAAGACTATTTTATTATTGCAAATGGTAAAGAATGTGATTAAAGGCTCTTTTCCTATTTCAAAAGTTTTAGTTTTCGAGGGTAATAGCTTGGTCTGTGGAAAAAATGAAGATATTAGACTATTTTATGATTGCACATGGTAAAGAATGTGATTAAAAGCTCTTTTCCTATTTCAAAAGTTTTAATTTTCGAGGGTAATAGCTACGTATGTTGAAAAAATGAAGATATTAGACTATTTTATGATTGCAAATGGTAAAGAATGTGATTAAAGGCTCTTTTCCTATTTCAAAAGTTTTAGTTTTCGAGGGTAATAGCTATGTCTGTTGAAAAAATGAAGATATTAGACTATTTTATGATTGCACATGGTAAAGAATGTGATTAAAGGCTCTTTTCCTATTTCAAAAGTTTTAGTTTTCGAGAGTAATAGCTACGTATGTTGAAAAAATGAAGATATTAGACTATTTTATGATTGCAAATGGTAAAGAATGCGATTAAAGGCTCTTTTCCTATTTCAAAAGTTTTAGTTTTCGAGGGTAATAGCTACGTAAAAAAAATGAAGATATTAGACTATTTTATGATTGCAAATGGTAAAGAATGTGATTAAAGGCTCTTTTCCTATGTCAAAAGTTTTAGTTTTCGAGGGTAATAGCTACGTATGTTGAAAAAATGAAGATATTAGACAATTTTATGATTGCACATGGTAAAGAATGTGATTAAAGGCTCTTTTCCTATGTCAAAAGTTTTAGTTTTCGGGGGTAAGAGCTTTGTCTGTGGAAAAAATGAAGATATTAGACTATTTTATGATTGCAAATGGTAAAGAATGTGATTAAAGGCTCTTTTCCTATGTCAAAAGTTTTAGTTTTCGAGGGTAATAGTTCCGTATTTTGAAAAAATGAAGATATTAGACTATTTTATGATTGTAAATGGTAAAGAATGTGATTAAAAGCTCTTTTCCTATGTCAAAAGTTTTAGTTTTCGAGGGTAATAGCTACGTATGTTGAAAAAATGAAGATATTAGACTATTTTATGATTGCACATGGTAAAGAATGTGATTAAAGGGTCTTTTCCTACTTCAAAAGTCTCAGTTTTCGAGGGTAATAGCTACGTATGTTGAAAAAATGAAGATATTAGACTATTTTATGATTGCAAATGGTAAAGAATGTGATTAAAAGCTCTTTTCCTATTTCAAAAATTTTAGTTTTCGAGGGTAATAGCTACGTATGTTGAAAAAATGAAGATTTAGACTATTTTATGATTGCACATGGTAAAGAATGTGATTAAAGGCTCTTTTCCTATTTCAAAAGTTTTAGTTTTCGAGGGTAATAGCTACGTATGTTGAAAAAATGAAGATATTAGACTATTTTATGATTGCAAATGGTAAAGAATGTGATTAAAGGCTCTGATCCTATGTCAAAAGTTTTAGTTTTCGAGGGTAATAGCTACGTATGTTGAAAAAATGATGATATTAGATTATTTTATGATTGCACATGGTAAAGAATGTGATTAAAGGCTCTTTTCCTATTTCAAAAGTTTTAGTTTTCAAGGGTAATAGCTACGTATGTTGAAAAAATGAAGATATTAGACTATTTTATGATTGCAAATGGTAAAGAATGTGATTAAAGGCTCTTTTCCTATTTCAAAAGTTTTAGTTTTCGAGGGTAATAGCTACGTATGTTCAAAAAATGAAGATATTAGACTATTTTATGATTGCAAATGGTAAAGAATGTGATTAAAAGCTCTTTTCCTATTTCAAAAGTTTTAGTTTTCGAGGGTGATAGCTACGTGTGTTGAAAAAATGAAGATATTAGACAATTTTATGATTGCACATGGTAAAGAATGTGATTAAAGGCTCTTTTCCTATTTCAAAAGTTTTAATTTTCGAGGGTAATAGCTACGTATGTTGAAAAAATGAAGATATTAGACTATTTTATGATTGCACATGGTAAAGAATGTGATTAAAGGTTCTTTTCCTATTTCAAAAGTTTTAGTTTTCGAGGGTAATAGCTACGTAGGTTGAAAAAATGAAGATATTAGACAATTTTATGATTGCACATGGTAAAGAATGTGATTAAAGGCTCTTTTCCTGTGTCAAAAGTTTTAGTTTTCGAGGGTAATAGCTACGTATGTTGAAAAAATGAAGAAATCAGACTATTTTATGATTGCAAATAGTAAAGAATGTGATTAAAGGCTCTTTTACTATTTCAAAAGTTTTAGTTTTCGAGGGTAATAGCTACGTATGTTGAAAAAAAATAAGATATTACACATGGTAAAGAATGTGATTAAAGGCTCTTTTCCTATTTCAAAAGTTTTAGTTTTCGGGGGTAAGAGCTACGTATGTTGAAAAAATGAAGATGTAAGACTATTTTATTATTGCGAATGGTAAAGAATGTGATTAAAGGCTCTTTTCCTATTTCAAAAGTTTTAGTTTTCGAGGGTAATAGCTTGGTCTGTGGAAAAAATGAAGATATTAGACTATTTTATGATTGCACATGGTAAAGAATGTGATTAAAGGCTCTTTTCCTATTTCAAAAGTTTTATTTTTTGAGGGTAATAGCTATGTCTGTGGAAAAAATGAAGATATTAGACTATTTTATGATTGCACATGGTAAAGAATGTGATTAAAGGCTCTTTTCCTATTTCAAAAGTTTTAGTTTTGGGGTAAGAGCTACGTATGTTGAAAAAATGAAGATGTAAGACTATTTTATTATTGCAAATGGTAAAGAATGTGATTAAAGGCTCTTTTCCTATTTCAAAAGTTTTAGTTTTCGAGGGTAATAGCTTGGTATGTGGAAAAAATGAAGATATTAGACTATTTTATGATTGCACATGGTAAAGAATGTGATTAAAAGCTCTTTTCCTATTTCAAAAGTTTTAGTTTTCGAGGGTAATAGCTACGTATGTTGAAAAAATGAAGATATTAGACTATTTTATGATTGCAAATGGTAAAGAATGTGATTAAAGGCTCTTTTCCTAATTCAAAAGTTTTAGTTTTCGAGGGTAATAGCTATGTCTGTTGAAAAAATGAAGATATTAGACTATTTTATGATTGCACATGGTAAAGAATGTGATTAAAGGCTCTTTTCCTATTTCAAAAGTTTTAGTTTTCGAGAGTAATAGCTACGTATGTTGAAAAAATGAAGATATTAGACTATTTTATGATTGTAAATGGTAAAGAATGTGATTAAAGGCTCTTTTCCTATTTCAAAAGTTTTAGTTTTCGAGGGTAATAGCTACGTAAAAAAAATGAAGATATTAGACTATTTTATGATTGCAAATGGTAAAGAATGTGATTAAAGGCTCTTTTCCTATGTCAAAAGTTTTAGTTTTCGAGGGTAATAGCTACGTATGTTGAAAAAATGAAGATATTAGACTATTTTATGATTGCACATGGTAAAGAATGTGATTAAAGGCTCTTTTCCTATTTCAAAAGTTTTAGTTTTCGAGGGTAATAGCTACGTATGTTGAAAAAATGAAGATATTAGACTATTTTATGATTGCACATGGTAAAGAATGTGATTAAAGGCTCTTTTCCTATTTCAAAAGTTTTAGTTTTCGAGGGTAATAGCTACGTATGATGAAAAAATGAAGATATTAGACTATTTTATGATTGCAAATGGTAAAGAATGTGATTAAAGGCTCTTTTCCTATTTCAAAAGTTTTAGTTTTCGAGGGTAATAGCTACGTATGTTGAAAAAATGAAGATATTGGACTATTTTATGATTGCACATGGTAAAGAATGTGATTAAAGGCTCTTTTCCTATTTCAAAAGTTTTAGTTTTCTAGGGTAATAGCTACGTATGTTGAAAAAATGAAGATATTAGACTATTTTATTATTGCACATGGTAAAGAATGTGATTAAAGCTCTTTTCCTATTTGAAAAGTTTTAGTTTTCGAGGGTAATAGCTACGTATGTTGAAAAAATGAAGATATTAGACTATTTTATGATTGCAAATGGTAAAGAATGTGATTAAAGACTCTTTTCCTATTTCAAAAGTTTTAGTTTTCGAGGGTAATAGCTACGTATGTTGAATAAATGAAGACATTAGACAATTTTATGATTGCACATGGTAAAGAATGTGATTAAAGGCTCTTTTCCTATTTCAAAAGTTTTAGTTTTCGAGGGTAATAGCTACGTATGTAGAAAAAAATGAAGATATTAGACTATTTTATGATTGCAAATGGTAAAGAATGTGATTAAAGGCTCTTTTCCTATTTCAAAAGTTTTAGTTTTCTAGGGTAATAGCTACATATGTTGAAAAAATGAAGATATTACACTATTTTATGATTGCCAATGGTAAAGAATGTGATTAAAGGCTCTTTTCCTATGTCAAAAGTTTTAGTTTTCGAGGGTAATGGCTACGTATGTTGAAAAAATGAAGATATTAGACTATTTTATGATTGCAAATGGTAAAGAATGTGATTAAAGGCTCTTTTCCTATGTCAAAAGTTTTAGTTTTCGAGGGTAATAGCTACGTATGTTGAAAAAATGAAGATATTAGACTATTTTATGATTGCAAATGGTAAAGAATGTGATTAAAGGCTCTTTTCCTATGTCAAAAGTTTTAGTTTTCGAGGGTAATAGCTACGTATGTTGAAAAAATGAAGATATTAGACTATTTTATGATAGCAAATGGTAAAGAATGTGATTAAAGGCTCTTTTCCTATTTCAAAAGTTTTAGTTTTCGAGGGTAATAGCTACGTATGTTGAAAAAATGAAGATATTAGACTATTTTATGATTGCAAATGGTAAAGAATGTGATTAAAGGCTCTTTTCCTATTTCAAAAGTTTTAGTTTTCGAGGGTAATAGCTACGTATGTTGAAAAAATTAAGATATAAGACTATTTTATGATTGCAAATGGTAAAGAATGTGATTCAAGGCTCTTTTCCTATGTCAAAAGTTTTAGTTTTCGAGGGTAATAGCTACGTATGTTGAAAAATGAAGATATTAGACTATTTTATTATTGCAAATGGTAAAGAATGTGATTAAAGGCTCTTTTCCTATTTCAAAAGTTTTAGTTTTCGAGGGTAATAGCTAGGTATGTTGAAAAAATGAAGATATTAGACTATTTTATGATTGCAAATGGTAAAGAATGTGATTAAAGGCTCTTTTCCTATGTCAAAAGTTTTAGTTTTCGAGGGTAATAGCTACGTATGTTGAAAAAATGAAGATATTAGACTATTTTATGATTGCAAATGGTAAAGAATGTGATTAAAGGCTCTTTTCCTATGTCAAAGGTTTTAGTTTTCGAGGGTAATAGCTACGTATGTTGAAAAAATGAAGATATTAGACTATTTTATGATTGCAAATGGTAAAGAATGTGATTAAAGGCTCTTTTCCTATTTCAAAAGTTTTAGTTTTCGAGGGTAATAGCTACGTATGTTGAAAAAATGAAGATATTAGACTATTTTATGATTGCAAATGGTAAAGAATGTGATTAAAGGCTCTTTTCCTATTTCAAAAGTTTTAGTTTTCGAGGGTAATAGCTACGTATGTTGAAAAAATTAAGATATAAGACTATTTTATGATTGCAAATGGTAAAGAATGTGATTCAAAGCTCTTTTCCTATGTCAAAAGTTTTAGTTTTCGAGGGTAATAGCTACGTATGTTGAAAAATGAAGATATTAGACTATTTTATTATTGCAAATGGTTAAGAATGTGATTAAAGGCTCTTTTCCTATTTCAAAAGTTTTATTTTTCGAGGGTAATAGCTACGTATGTTGAAAAAATGAAGATATTAGACTATTTTATGATTGCAAATGGTAAAGAATGTGATTAAAGGCTCTTTTCCTATGTCAAAAGTTTTAGTTTTAGAGGGTAATAGCTACGTATGTTAAAAAAATGAAGATATTAGACTATTTTATGATTGCACATGGTAAAAAATGTGATTGAAGGCTCTTTTCCTATTTCAAAAGTTTTAGTTTTCGAGGGTAATAGCTACGTATGTTGAAAAATGAAGATATTAGACTATTTTATTATTGCAAATGGTTAAGAATGTGATTAAAGGCTCTTTTCCTATTTCAAAAGTTTTAGTTTTCGAGGGTAATAGCTACGTATGTTGAAAAATGAAGATATTAGACTATTTTATTATTGCAAATGGTTAAGAATGTGATTAAAGGCTCTTTTCCTATTTCAAAAGTTTTATTTTTCGAGGGTAATAGCTACGTATGTTGAAAAAATGAAGATATTAGACTATTTTATGATTGCAAATGGTAAAGAATGTGATTAAAGGCTCTTTTCCTATGTCAAAAGTTTTAGTTTTAGAGGGTAATAGCTACGTATGTTAAAAAAATGAAGATATTAGACTATTTTATGATTGCACATGGTAAAAAATGTGATTGAAGGCTCTTTTCCTATTTCAAAAGTTTTAGTTTTCGAGGGTAATAGCTACGTATGTTGAAAAAATGAAGATATTAGACTATTTTATGATTGAAAATGGCAAAGAATGTGATTAAAGGCTCTTTTCCTATGTCAAAAGTTTTAGTTTTCGAGGGTAATAGAAATGGTAAAGAATATGATTAAAGGCTCTTTTCCTATGTCAAAAGTTTTAGTTTTCGAGGGTAATAGCTACGTATTTTGAAAAAATGAAGATATTAGACTATTTTATGATTGCACATGGTAAAGAATGTGATTAAAGGCTCTTTTCCTATTTCAAAAGTTTTATTTTTTGAGGGTAATAGCTATATCTTTGGAAAAAATGAAGATATTAGACTATTTTATGATTGCACATGGTAAAGAATGTGATTAAAGGCTCTTTTCCTATTTCAAAAGTTTTAGTTTTCGGGGGTAAGAGCTACGTATGTTGAAAAAATGAAGATGTAAGACTATTTTATTATTGCAAATGGTAAAGAATGTGATTAAAGGCTCTTTTCCTATTTCAAAAGTTTTAGTTTTCAAGGGTAATAGCTTGGTCTGTGGAAAAAATGAAGATATTAGACTATTTTATGATTGCACATGGTAAAGAATGTGAATAAAAGCTCTTTTCCTATTTCAAAAGTTTTAATTTTCGAGGGTAATAGCTACGTATGTTGAAAAAATGAAGATATTAGACTATTTTATGATTGCAAATGGTAAAGAATGTGATTAAAGGCTCTTTTCCTATTTCAAAAGTTTTAGTTTTCGAGGGTAATAGCTTTGTCTGTTGAAAAAATGAAGATATTAGACTATTTTATGATTGCACATGGTAAAGAATGTGATTAAAGGCTCTTTTCCTATTTCAAAAGTTTTAGTTTTCGAGGGTAATAGCTACGTATGTTGAAAAAATTAAGATATGACTATTTTATGATTGCAAATGGTAAAGAATGTGATTAAAGGCTCTTTTCCTATGTCAAAAGTTTTAGTTTTCGAGGGTAATAGCTACATATGTTGAAAAATGAAGATATTGGACTATTTTATTATTGCAAATGGTAAAGAATGTGATTAAAGGCTCTTTTCCTATTTCAAAAGTTTTAGTTTTCGAGGGTAATAGCTACGTATGTTGAAAAAATGAAGATATTAGACTATTTTATGATTGCAAATGGTAAAGAATGTGATTAAAGGCTCTTTTCCTATGTCAAAAGTTTTAGTTTTCGAGGGTAATAGCTACGTATGTTGAAAAAATGAAGATATTAGACTATTTTATGATTGCAAATGGTAAAGAATGTGATTAAAGGCTCTTTTCCTATGTCAAAGGTTTTAGTTTTCGAGGGTAATAGCTACGTATGTTGAAAAAATGAAGATATTAGACTATTTTATGATTGCAAATGGTAAAGAATGTGATTAAAGGCTCTTTTCCTATTTCAAAAGTTTTAGTTTTCGAGGGTAATAGCTACGTATGTTGAAAAAATGAAGATATTAGACTATTTTATGATTGCAAATGGTAAAGAATGTGATTAAAGGCTCTTTTCCTATTTCAAAAGTTTTAGTTTTCGAGGGTAATAGCTACGTATGTTGAAAAAATTAAGATATAAGACTATTTTATGATTGCAAATGGTAAAGAATGTGATTCAAAGCTCTTTTCCTATGTCAAAAGTTTTAGTTTTCGAGGGTAATAGCTACGTATGTTGAAAAATGAAGATATTAGACTATTTTATTATTGCAAATGGTTAAGAATGTGATTAAAGGCTCTTTTCCTATTTCAAAAGTTTTATTTTTCGAGGGTAATAGCTACGTATGTTGAAAAAATGAAGATATTAGACTATTTTATGATTGCAAATGGTAAAGAATGTGATTAAAGGCTCTTTTCCTATGTCAAAAGTTTTAGTTTTAGAGGGTAATAGCTACGTATGTTAAAAAAATGAAGATATTAGACTATTTTATGATTGCACATGGTAAAAAATGTGATTGAAGGCTCTTTTCCTATTTCAAAAGTTTTAGTTTTCGAGGGTAATAGCTACGTATGTTGAAAAAATGAAGATATTAGACTATTTTATGATTGAAAATGGCAAAGAATGTGATTAAAGGCTCTTTTCCTATGTCAAAAGTTTTAGTTTTCGAGGGTAATAGAAATGGTAAAGAATATGATTAAAGGCTCTTTTCCTATGTCAAAAGTTTTAGTTTTCGAGGGTAATAGCTACGTATTTTGAAAAAATGAAGATATTAGACTATTTTATGATTGCACATGGTAAAGAATGTGATTAAAGGCTCTTTTCCTATTTCAAAAGTTTTATTTTTTGAGGGTAATAGCTATATCTTTGGAAAAAATGAAGATATTAGACTATTTTATGATTGCACATGGTAAAGAATGTGATTAAAGGCTCTTTTCCTATTTCAAAAGTTTTAGTTTTCGGGGGTAAGAGCTACGTATGTTGAAAAAATGAAGATGTAAGACTATTTTATTATTGCAAATGGTAAAGAATGTGATTAAAGGCTCTTTTCCTATTTCAAAAGTTTTAGTTTTCAAGGGTAATAGCTTGGTCTGTGGAAAAAATGAAGATATTAGACTATTTTATGATTGCACATGGTAAAGAATGTGAATAAAAGCTCTTTTCCTATTTCAAAAGTTTTAATTTTCGAGGGTAATAGCTACGTATGTTGAAAAAATGAAGATATTAGACTATTTTATGATTGCAAATGGTAAAGAATGTGATTAAAGGCTCTTTTCCTATTTCAAAAGTTTTAGTTTTCGAGGGTAATAGCTTTGTCTGTTGAAAAAATGAAGATATTAGACTATTTTATGATTGCACATGGTAAAGAATGTGATTAAAGGCTCTTTTCCTATTTCAAAAGTTTTAGTTTTCGAGAGTAATAGCTACGTATGTTGAAAAAATGAAGATATTAGACTATTTTATGATTGCAAATGGTAAAGAATGCGATTAAAGGCTCTTTTCCTATTTCAAAAGTTTTAGTTTTCGAGGGTAATAGCTACGTAAAAAAAATGAAGATATTAGACTATTTTATGATTGCAAATGGTAAAGAATGTGATTAAAGGCTCTTTTCCTATGTCAAAAGTTTTAGTTTTCGAGGGTAATAGCTACGTATGTTGAAAAAATGAAGATATTAGACTATTTTATGATTGCACATGGTAAAGAATGTGATTAAAGGCTCTTTTCCTATTTCAAAAGTTTTAGTTTTCGAGGGTAATAGCTACGTAAGTTGAAAAAATGAAGATATTAGACTATTTTATGATTGCAAATGGTATAGAATGTGATTAAAGGCTCTTTTACTATGTCAAAAGTTTTAGTTTTCGAGGGTAATAGCTACGTATGTTGAAAAAATGAAGATATTAGACTATTTTATGATTGCACATGGTAAAGAATGTGATTAAAGGCTCTTTTCCTATTTCAAAAGTTTTAGTTTTCGAGCGTAATAGCTACGTATGTTGAAAAAATGAAGATATTAGATTATTTTATGATTAAACATGGTAAAGAATGTGATTAAAGGCTCTTTTCCTATTTCAAAAGTTTTAGTTTTCGAGGGTAATAGCTATGTATGTTGAAAAAATGAAGATATTAGACTATTTTATGATTGCAAATGGTAAAGAATGTGATTAAAGGCTCTTTTCCTATTTCAAAAGTTTTAGTTTTCGAGGGTAATAGCTACGTATGTTGAAAAAATGAAGATATTGGACTATTTTATGATTGCACATGGTAAAGAATGTGATTAAAGGCTCTTTTCCTATTTCAAATGTTTTAGTTTTCTAGGGTAATAGCTACGTATGTTGAAAAAATGAAGATATTAGACTATTTTATGATTGCACATGGTAAAGAATGTGATTAAAGGCTCTTTTCCTATTTGAAAAGTTTTAGTTTTCGAGGGTAATAGCTACGTATGTTGAAAAAAATGTAGATATTAGACTATTTTATGATTGTAAATGGTAAAGAATGTGAATAAAGGCTCTTTTCCTATTTCAAAAGTTTTAGTTTTCGAGGGTAATAGCTACATATGTTGAAAAAATGAAGATATTACACTATTTTATGATTGCCAATGGTAAAGAATGTGATTAAAGGCTCTTTTCCTATTTCAAAAGTTTTAGTTTTCGAGGGTAATAGCTACGTATGTTGAATAAATGAAGATATTAGACAATTTTATGATTGCACATGGTAAAGAATGTGATTAAAGGCTCTTTTCCTATTTCAAAAGTTTTAGTTTTCGAGGGTAATAGCTACGTATGTAGAAAAAATGAAGATATTAGACTATTTTATGATTGCAAATGGTAAAGAATGTGATTAAAGGCTCTTTTCCTATTTCAAAAGTTTTAGTTTTCGAGGGTAATAGCTACGTATGTTGAAAAAATGAAGATATTAGACTATTTTATGATTGCAAATGGTAAAGAATGTGATTAAAGGCTCTTTTCCTATGTCAAAAGTTTTAGTTTTCGAGGGTAATAGCTACGTATGTTGAAAAAATGAAGATATTAGACTATTTTATGATTGCAAATGGTAAAGAATGTGATTAAAGGCTCTTTTCCTATGTCAAAAGTTTTAGTTTTCGAGGGTATTAGCTACGTATGTTGAAAAAATGAAGATATTAGACTATTTTATGATTGCAAATGGTAAAGAATGTGATTAAAGGCTCTTTTCCTATGTCAAAAGTTTTAGTTTTCGAGGGTAATAGCTACGTATGTTGAAAAAATTAAGATATTAGACTATTTTATGATTGCAAATGGTAAAGAATGTGATTAAAGGCTCTTTTCCTATTTCAAAAGTTTTAGTTTTCGAGGGTAATAGCTACGTATGTTGAAAAAATTAAGATATTAGACTATTTTATGTTTGCAAATGGTAAAGAATGTGATTAAAGGCTCTTTTCCTATTTCAAAAGTTTTAGTTTTCGAGGGTAATAGCTACGTATGTTGAAAAAATGAAGATATTAGACTATTTTATTATTGCAAATGGTAAAGAATGTGATTAAAGGCTCTTTTCCTATGTCAAAAGTTTTAGTTTTCGAGGGTAATAGCTACGTATGTTGAAAAAATGAAGATATTAGACTATTTTATGATTGCAAATGGTAAAGAATGTGATTAAAGGCTCTTTTCCTATGTCAAAAGTTTTAGTTTTCGAGGGTAATAGCTACGTATGTTGAAAAAATGAAGATATTAGACTATTTTATGATTGCAAATGGTAAAGAATGTGATCAAAGGCTCTTTTCCTATTTCAAAAGTTTTAGTTTTCGAGGGTAAGAGCTTTATCTGTGGAAAAAAATGAAGATAGTAGACTATTTTATTATTGCAAATGGTAAAGAATGTGATTAAAGGCTCTTTTCCTATATCAAAAGTTTTAGTTTTCGAGGGTAATAGCTACGTATGTTGAAAAAATGAAGATATTAGACTATTTTATGATTGCAAATGGTAAAGAATGTGATTAAAGGCTCTTTTCCTATTTCAAAAGTTTTAGTTTTCGAGGGTAATAGCTACGTATGTTGAAAAAATGAAGATATTAGACTATTTTATGATTGCAAATAGTAAGGAATGTGATTAAAGGCTCTTTTCCTATTTTAAAAGTTTTAGTTTTCGAGGGTAATAGCTACGTATGTTGAAAAAATGAAGACATTAGACAATTTTATGATTGCACATGGTAAACAATGTGATTAAAGGCTCTTTTCCTATGTCAAAAGTTTTAGATTTCGATGGTAATAGCTACGTATGTTGAAAAAATGAAGATATTAGACTATTTTATGATTGCACATGGTAAAGAATGTGATTAAAGGCTCTTTTCCTATTTCAAAAGTTTTAGTTTTCGAGGGTAATAGCTACGTATGTTGAAAAAATGAAGATATTAGACTATTTTATGATTGCACATGGTAAAGAATGTGATTAAAGGCTCTTTTCCTATTTCAAAAGTTTTATTTTTCGAGGGTAATAGCTATGTCTGTGGAAAAAATGAAGATATTAGACTATTTTATGATTGCACATGGTAAAGAATGTGATTAAAGGCTCTTTTCCTATTTCAAAAGTTTTAGTTTTCGGGGGGTATGTTGAAAAAATGAAGATATTAGACTATTTTATGATTGCAAATGGTAAAGAATGTGATTAAAGGCTCTTTTCCTGTTTCAAAAGTTATAGTTTTCGAGGGTAATAGCTATATCTGTTAAAAAAATCAAGATATTAGACTATTTTATGATTACACATGGTAAAGAGTGTGATTAAAGGCTCTTTTCCTATTTCAAAAGTTTTAATTTTCGAGGGTAATAGCTACGTATGTTGAAAAAATGAAGATATTGGACAATTTTATGATTGCAAATGGTAAAGAATGTGATTAAAGGCTCTTTTCCTATTTCAAAAGTTTTAGTTTTCGAGGGTAATAGCTTTGTCTGTGGAAAAAATGAAGATATTAGACTATTTTATGATTGCAAATGGTAAAGAATGTGATTAAAAGCTCTTTTCCTATTTCAAAAGTTTTAGTTTTCGAGGGTAATAGCTACGTATGTTGAAAAAATGAAGATATTAGACAATTTTATGATTGCACATGGTAAAGAATGTGATTAAAGGCTCTTTTCCTATGTCAAAAGTTTTAGTTTTCGAGGGTAATAGCTACGTATGTTGAAAAAATGAAGATATTAGACTATTTTATGATTGCACATGGTAAAGAATGTGATTAAAGGCTCTTTTCCTATTTCAAAAGTTTTAGTTTTCGAGGGTAATAGCTACGTATGTTGAAAATAATGAAGATATTAGACTATTTTATGATTGCAAATGGTAAATAATGTGATTAAAGGCTCTTTTCCTATTTCAAAAGTTTTAGTTTTCGAGGGTAATAGCTACGTATGTTGAATAAATGAAGATATTAGACAATTTTATGATTGCACATGGTAAAGAATGTGATTAAAGGCTCTTTTCCTATTTCAAAAGTTTTAGTTTTCGAGGGTAATAGCTACGTATGTAGAAAAAAATGAAGATATTAGACTATTTTATGATTGCAAATGGTAAAGAATGTGATTAAAGGCTCTTTTCCTATTTCAAAAGTTTTAGTTTTCGAGGGTAATAGCTACGTATGTTGAAAAAATGAAGATATTAGACTATTTTATGATTGCAAATGGTAAAGAATGTGATTAAAGGCTCTTTTCCTATGTCAAAAGTTTTAGTTTTCGGGGGTAAGAGCTTTATCTTTGGAAAAAATGAAGATATTAGACAATTTTATGATTGCACATGGTAAAGAATGTGATTAAAAGCTCTTTTCCTATTTCAAAAGTTTTAGTTTTCGAGGGTAATAGCTACGTATGTTGAAAAAATTAAGATATTAGACTATTTTATGATTGCAAATAGTAAAGAATGTGATTAAAGGCTCTTTTCCTATTTTAAAAGTTTTAGTTTTCGAGGGTAATAGCTACGTATGTTGAAAAAATGAAGACATTAGACAATTTTATGATTGCACATGGTAAACAATGTGATTAAAGGCTCTTTTCCTATGTCAAAAGTTTTAGTTTTCGGGGGTAAGAGCTTTATCTTTGGAAAAAATGAAGATATTAGACAATTTTATGATTGCACATGGTAAAGAATGTGATTAAAGGCTCTTTTCCTATGTCAAAAGTTTTAGTTTTCGAGGGTAATAGCTACGTATGTTGAAAAAGTGAAGATATTAGACTATTTTATGATTGAAAATGGTAAAGAATGTGATTAAAGGCTCTTTTCCTATGTCAAAAGTTTTAGTTTTCGATGGTAATAGCTACGTATGTTGAAAAAATGAAGATATTAGACTATTTTATGATTGCACATGGTAAAGAATGTGATTAAAGGCTCTTTTCCTATTTCAAAAGTTTTATTTTTCGAGGGTAATAGCTATGTCTGTGGAAAAAATGAAGATATTAGACTATTTTATGATTGCACATGGTAAAGAATGTGATTAAAGGCTCTTTTCCTATTTCAAAAGTTTTAGTTTTCGGGGGGTATGTTGAAAAAATGAAGATATTAACTATTTTATAATTGCAAATGGTAAAGAATGTGATTAAAGGCTCTTTTCCTATTTCAAAAGTTTTAGTTTTCAAGGGTAATAGCTAGGTCTGTGGAAAAAATGAAGATATTAGACTATTTTATGATTGCACATGGTAAAGAATGTGATTAAAGGCTCTTTTCCTGTTTCAAAAGTTTTAGTTTTCGAGGGTACTCGCTACGTATGTTGAAAAAATGAAGATATTAGACTATTTTATGATTGCAAATGGTAAAGAATGTGATTAAAGGCTCTTTTCCTGTTTCAAAAGTTTTAGTTTTCGAGGGTAATAGCTATATCTGTTGAAAAAATGAAGATATTAGACTATTTTATGATTACACATGGTAATAAATGTGATTAAAGGCTCTTTTCCTATTTCAAAAGTTTTAATTTTCGAGGGTAATAGCTACGTATGTTGAAAAAATGAAAATATTAGACAATTTTATTATTGCAAATGGTAAAGAATGTGATTAAAGGCTCTTTTCCTATTTCAAAAGTTTTAGTTTTCGAGGGTAATAGCTACGTATGTTGAAAAAATGAAGATATTAGACTATTTTATTATTGCAAATGGTAAAGAATGTGATTAAAGGCTCTTTTCCTATGTCAAAAGTTTTAGTTTTCGAGGGTAATAGCTACGTATGTTGAAAAAATGAAGATATTAGACTATTTTATGATTGCAAATGGTAAAGAATGTGATTAAAGGCTCTTTTCCTATGTCAAAAGTTTTAGTTTTCGAGGGTAATAGCTACGTATGTTGAAAAAATGAAGATATTAGACTATTTTATGATTGCAAATGGTAAAGAATGTGATCAAAGGCTCTTTTCCTATTTCAAAAGTTTTAGTTTTCGAGGGTAATAGCTACGTATGTTGAAAAAATGAAGACATTAGACAGTTTTATGATTGCACATGGTAAACAATGTGATTAAAGGCTCTTTTCCTATGTCAAAAGTTTTAGTTTTCGGGGGTAAGAGCTTTATCTTTGGAAAAAATGAAGATATTAGACAATTTTATGATTGCACATGGTAAAGAATGTGATTAAAAGCTCTTTTCCTATTTCAAAAGTTTTAGTTTTCGAGGGTAATAGCTACGTATGTTGAAAAAATTAAGATATTAGACTATTTTATGATTGCAAATAGTAAAGAATGTGATTAAAGGCTCTTTTCCTATTTTAAAAGTTTTAGTTTTCGAGGGTAATAGCTACGTATGTTGAAAAAATGAAGACATTAGACAATTTTATGATTGCACATGGTAAACAATGTGATTAAAGGCTCTTTTCCTATGTCAAAAGTTTTAGTTTTCGGGGGTAAGAGCTTTATCTTTGGAAAAAATGAAGATATTAGACAATTTTATGATTGCACATGGTAAAGAATGTGATTAAAGGCTCTTTTCCTATGTCAAAAGTTTTAGTTTTCGAGGGTAATAGCTACGTATGTTGAAAAAGTGAAGATATTAGACTATTTTATGATTGAAAATGGTAAAGAATGTGATTAAAGGCTCTTTTCCTATGTCAAAAGTTTTAGTTTTCGATGGTAATAGCTACGTATGTTGAAAAAATGAAGATATTAGACTATTTTATGATTGCACATGGTAAAGAATGTGATTAAAGGCTCTTTTCCTATTTCAAATGTTTTATTTTTCGAGGGTAATAGCTATGTCTGTGGAAAAAATGAAGATATTAGACTATTTTATGATTGCACATGGTAAAGAATGTGATTAAAGGCTCTTTTCCTATTTCAAAAGTTTTAGTTTTCGGGGGGTATGTTGAAAAAATGAAGATATTAACTATTTTATGATTGCAAATGGTAAAGAATGTGATTAAAGGCTCTTTTCCTATTTCAAAAGTTTTAGTTTTCGAGGGTAATAGCTAGGTCTGTGGAAAAAATGAAGATATTAGACTATTTTATGATTGCACATGGTAAAGAATGTGATTAAAGGCTCTTTTCCTGTTTCAAAAGTTTTAGTTTTCGAGGGTACTCGCTACGTATGTTGAAAAAATGAAGATATTAGACTATTTTATGATTGCAAATGGTAAAGAATGTGATTAAAGGCTCTTTTCCTGTTTCAAAAGTTTTAGTTTTCGAGGGTAATAGCTATATCTGTTGAAAAAATGAAGATATTAGACTATTTTATGATTACACATGGTAATAAATGTGATTAAAGGCTCTTTTCCTATTTCAAAAGTTTTAATTTTCGAGGGTAATAGCTACGTATGTTGAAAAAATGAAGATATTAGACAATTTTATTATTGCAAATGGTAAAGAATGTGATTAAAGGCTCTTTTCCTATTTCAAAAGTTTTAGTTTTCGAGGGTAATAGCTACGTATGTTGAAAAAATGAGATATTAGACAATTTTATGATTGCACATGGTAAAGAATGTGATTAAAGGCGCTTTTCCTATTTCTAAAGTTTTAGTTTTCGAGGGTAATAGCTACGTATGTTGAAAAAATGAAGATATTAGACTATTTTATGATTGCAAATGGTAAAGAATGTGATTAAAAGCTCTTTTCCTATTTCAAAAATTTTAGTTTTCGAGGGTAATAGCTACGTATGTTGAAAAAATGAAGATATTAGACTATTTTATGATTGCACATGGTAAAGAATGTGATTAAAGGCTCTTTTCCTATTTCAAAAGTTTTAGTTTTCGAGGGTAATAGCTACGTATGTTGAAAAAATGAAGATATTAGACTATTTTATGATTGCAAATGGTAAAGAATGTGATTAAAGGCTCTTTTCCTATGTCAAAAGTTTTAGTTTTCGAGGGTAATAGCTACGTATGTTGAAAAAATGATGATATTAGATTATCTTATGATTGCACATGGTAAAGAATGTGATTAAAGGCTCTTTTCCTATTTCAAAAGTTTTAGTTTTCAAGGGTAATAGCTACGTATGTTGAAAAAATGAAGATATTAGACTATTTTATGATTGCAAATGGTAAAGAATGTGATTAAAGGCTCTTTTCCTATTTCAAAAGTTTTAGTTTTCGAGGGTAATAGCTACGTATGTTCAAAAAATGAAGATATTAGACTATTTTATGATTGGAAATGGTAAAGAATGTGATTAAAAGCTCTTTTCCTATTTCAAAAGTTTTAGTTTTCGAGGGTGATAGCTACGTATGTTGAAAAAATGAAGATATTAGAGAATTTTATGATTGCACATGGTAAAGAATGTGATTAAAGGCTCTTTTCCTATTTCAAAAGTTTTAGTTTTCGAGGGTAATAGCTACGTATGTTGAAAAAATGAAGATATTAGACTATTTTATGATTGCACATGGTAAAGAATGTGATTAAAGGCTCTTTTCCTATTTCAAAAGTTTTAGTTTTCGAGGGTAATAGCCACGTATGTTGAAAAAATGAAGATATTAGACTATTTTATGATTGCAAATGGTAAAGAATGTGATTAAAGGCTTTTTTCCTATTTCAAAATTTTAGTTTTCGAGTGTAATAGCTATTTCTGTGGAAAAAATGAAGATATTCGACTATTTTATGATTGCACATGGTAAAGAATGTGATTAAAGGCTCTTTTCCTATTTCAAAAGTTTTAGTTTTCGAGGGTAATAGCTACGTATGTAGAAAAAATTAAGATATTAGACAATTTTATGATTGCACATGGTAAAGAATGTGATTAAAGGCTCTTTTCCTATGTCAAAAGTGTTAGTTTTCAAGGGTAATAGCTACGTGTGTTGAAAAAATGAAGATATTAGACTATTTTATGATTTCAAATGGTAAAGAATGTGATTAAAGGCTCTTTTACTATTTCAAAAGTTTTAGTTTTCGAGGGTAATAGCTACGTATGTTGAAAAAAATAAGATATTAGACTATTTTATGATTGCAAATGGTAAAGAATGTGATTAAAGGCTCTTTTCCTATTTCAAAAGTTTTAGTTTTTGAGGGTAATAGCTACGTATGTTGAAAAAATGAAGATATTAGACTATTTTATGATTGCACATGGTAAAGAATGTGATTAAAGGCACTTTTCCTATTTCAAAAGTTTTAGTTTTCGAGGGTAATAGCCACGTATGTTGAAAAAATGAAGATATTATACTATTTTATGATTGCAAATGGTAAAGAATGTGATTAAAGCTTTTTTCCTATTTCAAAATTTTAGTTTTCGAGTGTAATAGCTATTTCTGTGGAAAAAATGAAGATATTCGACTATTTTATGATTGCACATGGTAAAGAATGTGATTAAAGGCTCTTTTCCTA